>NC_039518.1:3004737-3113613 GCF_003672135.1 Ooceraea biroi | reverse complement strand
CGACCTCTACAGCGAAATATTATTTAAATCAAAAAATAATTTTCTTATCTTTAAACATGTACTATAAATGCATCAAAGTTTTATAATGATCCGCTGTATAGTTTCTCCAAAACAATTCGTAAAATTATACCTTATTTTCAACGTTCTAAAGCAGGCTCCCCCCTTAACGCTGCGCTGCGAACGGCGAATGTAATGATGATACTCGTAATGCACGCGAAGAAAAAAGTTGAAAAGTGCCAAAATGGTGGAGCTTAGAACACAAAAGTACGTTTTTGGCAAAGTTTTTGAACTTTTTCATGCAAAAATAATTGTTTAACTTAATGTTTTTATGAATATTAGAGGTTCATCGACGATGGGAATCATAAATAACGAGAAAATATTTCAATTTTTCAGTTTGGATGAAATTTGGAGCGGGAGAATGCTCACCAATTTACAATGCCGGCTGCACTAAGTGCCTCCAGGACGACCTCTACAGGCGATATATTCAAATCAAAAAATAATTTTTTTATCTTTAAACATGTACTAATAAATGCATCAAAGTTTTATAATGATCCGCTGTATAGTTTCTCCAAAACAATTCGTAAAATTATACCTTATTTTCAACGTTCTAAAGCAGGCTCCCCCTTAACGCTGCGCTGCGAACGGCGAATGTAATGATGATACTCGTAATGCACGCGAAGAAAAAAGTTGAAAAGTGCCAAAATGGTGGAGCTTAGAACACAAAAGTACGATTTTTGGGCAAAGTTTTTGAACTTTTTCATGCAAAAATAATTGTTTAACTTAATGTTTTATGAATATTAGAGGTTCATCGACGATGGGAATTCATAAATAACGAGAAAATATTTCAATTTTTCAGTTTGGATGAAATTTGGAGGCGGGAGAATGCTCACCAATTTACAATGCCGGCTGCACTAAGTGCCTCCAGGACGACCTCTACAGGCGATATATTGAAATCAAAAAATAATTTTTTTATCTTTAAACATGTACTAATAAATGCATCAAAGTTTTATAATGATCCGCTGTATAGTTTCTCCAAAACAATTCCTAAAATTATACCTTATTTTCAACGTTCTAAAGCAGGCTCCCCCCTTAACTCCTGTATCCCTTTGACGAGCCTTATCGCCACACTTCGCCATTAGAATTGCACACGTAGCGAAAAGCAGTCGTGTGTGGTGTGCTGCTCGCTTTTCACGCTAAGACTTTCAAGTCGCTTCACCGACGTGCCTCTTGTGTAATTTAATGTAATAACACGCATTAATTTAAAAAATACATGACTACTTTTATTATACTTTTCATTTCTTGATTTTTATTTTATTTGCTACGCATCGAAGGATGATGTGGAAATTTACTAATCAATTGGTTGTGTTAGAGAGATAACGAAAAGGAAGAGAAAAACTGTTACTAAAGTGCGTATTTCTTCGTTTATCATGTCTGATGTAATATTGTTCGGGAGACTGTCAGATATCACGTGACTACCCGAGTAGCACAGTGCATTGGCTTTACAGTGACCAATGTAAAGCCAATGAACTGTGCTACTGGGGTAGAAACGTGTAAAGAAAAGTCGGTAATAAAGTATAATGCAACGAGTTCTCCGAAAAGGTCTATTATACAAAACACATAATTATTTAATAATGAATAAAGTCTGCAACAACAGTTTACAGTTTACGTGCAGTTGTTCTAGTTTTAAATCTCGTTTTTATAATAAAAGTTCTGTGGAAACAAATCTTTAACGAACCTTAAATATCGCAGGCATTAGTTCATTACCGAGAATTACAATTTTCCTCGCGGACATCCCTAAAGATTTATTTACTCCAAGCGGAATTCTTTGGTTTCCACCAGATTCTCCAAGAAACTATTCGCGCTTCGACATTGAAACGATCGCCTTTCGTCATGATTAGGATATATAGTTTAAGGAACCTGACCCTTCTCTCCGCTGCTTCGCCCCCTCGCGCTCCCAATAAGGCGCAGACTCTTCGTCTTTCGTCAACGACCCCCCCCACCCCCCGAGTTCCTCCAATTCGTTTAATCGACGACCTAGTGCGGTATTCATCGCAGGTCATGCTCTCGAACGTGCCTTCCGACGTAGCTGCGATGATCTAGATGGGGCCGGCCGCTCGACCGCTATTCGTTTGGAAAAAAGGGGTCCTGCGGCCGTCTCACGCACACAGGAATGTGTTTAATCCGGCGCGATAACTTCACGTACGCGTTGAGTCAGAGAGAATGCGAGAGGCTCGACGGAGGGCCCGACCCATCACTCGGCCAATCGGGGCGCCTAGCGTAGCCCACGTCGAGTCGCCTCATATCCGACGCCGGATACCGATGGACCCTGATGCCGCGCCATTCGTACATCTCGTGACATCTCGGTGTTCTGACTTCTTGCTCGTGGACCGTGCGCTCTCGGCGGTTTTAGTCAGAAATTCGGCGATGTACATCTTCGTTTCCATCGAGCGTCTCTCGATGGATAATTTGGGATCGCCAGATATCGCCGGTCCGTTGTCCACCACCGAGTGCCATTACACGGCAACGTTAATCGGGTTTAATAACATCCGTAGTTATAAGGTTGGCCAATCACATCATTCCATTCTTCAGGAGAATAGTTTTAATTGGACAGTTTTAAAACTACGGACGTTACTAAGGGGGGAGCCTGCTTTAGAACGCTGAAAATAAGGTATATTTTACGAATTGTTTTTGGAGAAACTATACAGCGGATCATTATAAAACTTTGATGCATTTATTAGTACATGTTTAAAGATAAAAAAAATTATTTTTTGATTTGAATATATCGCTTGTAGAGGTCGTCCTGGAGAAATCTTAGTGCAGCCGCGTCGCCGGCATTGCAAATTGGTGAGCATTCTCCTGCCTCGAAATTTCGTCTAAACTGAAAAATTGAAATGTGTTCTCGTTATTTATGAATTCCCATCGTCGATGAACCAAAGAGAGAAGAAAAAAGTTGAAAAGTGTCAAAATGGTGGAGCTTAGAACACAAAAGTACGATTTTTGGGCAAAGTTTTTGAACTTTTTCATGCAAAAATAATTGTTTAACTTAATGTTTTTATGAATATTAGAGGTTCATCGACGATGGGAATTCATAAATAACGAGAAAATATTTCAATTTTTCAGTTTGGATGAAATTTGGAGGCGGGAGAATGCTCACCAATTTACAATGCCGGCTGCACTAAGTGCCTCCAGGACGACTTCTACAGGCGATATATTCAAATCAAAAAATAATTTTTTTTATCTTTAAACATGTACTAATAAATGCATCAAAGTTTTATGATGATCCGCTGTATAGTTTCTCCAAAACAATTCGTAAAATTATACCTTATTTTCGACGTTCTAAAGCAGGCTCCCCCCTTAACGCTGCGCTGCGAACGGCGAATGTAATGATGATACTCGTAATGCACGCGAAGAAAAAAGTTGAAAAGTGCCAAAATGGTGGAGCTTAGAACACAAAAGTACGATTTTTGGGCAAAGTTTTTGAACTTTTTCATGCAAAAATAATTGTTTAACTTAATGTTTTCATGAATATTAGAGGTTCATCGACGATGGGAATTCATAAATAACGAGAAAATATTTCAATTTTTCAGTTTGGATGAAATTTGGAGGCGGGAGAATGCTCACCAATTTACAATGCCGGCTGCACTAAGTGCCTCCAGGACGACCTCTACAGGCGATATATTAAAATAAAAAATTAATTTTTTTTCTCTTTAAACATGTACTAATAAATGCATCAAAGTTTTATGATGATCCGCTGTATAGTTTCTCCAAAAACAATTCGTAAAATATACCTTATTTTCAACGTTCTAAAGCAGGCTCCCCCCTTAACGCTGCGCTGCGAACGGCGAATGTAATGATGATACTCGTAATGCACGCGAAGAAAAAAGTTGAAAAGTGCCAAAATGGTGGAGCTTAGAACACAAAAGTACGATTTTTGGGCAAAGTTTTTGAACTTTTTCATACAAAAATAATTGTTTAACTTAATGTTTTCATGAATATTAGAGGTTCATCGACGATGGGAATTCATAAATAACGAGAAAATATTTCAATTGTTCAGTTTGGATGAAATTTGGAGGCGGGAGAATGCTCACCAATTTACAATGCCGGCTGCACTAAGTGCCTTCAGGACGACCTCTACAGGCGATATATTCAAATCAAAAAATAATTTTTCTTATCTTTAAACATGTACTAATAAATGCATCAAAGTTTTATAATGATCCGCTGTATAGTTTCTCCAAAACAATTCGTAAAATTATACTTTATTTTCAACGTTCTAAAGCAGGCTCCCCCCTTAAACCCGATTAACGTTGCCGTGTAAACTTGGTCACTGATACGGGGGCACAGTGTTAAGATTTTCGTGAGGTGCGTAGAGGCGGGGAATGGCGCAATGCTATCTCGGAAGAGACGAGCAAGCGACGGAGGGGCGAGGTGTTAAGTGACCAGGAATCACTCTTCCGTCACATGACATTCCTGCAGTCAGCGGAAAGCGGCGGGGTTGGTGCGGAGGACTGGCGGAGGGAGAAGAAGCGCGTGGCCTATGACATCCCTCGAGGTTTTGGTTGCGTCACTTCGCTTCCGGTGAGGAACTACGCAGTTCGTCGATTGAGAGATCGGAGCCCGCCTTTGTTCTCTCGCAATTTCACTTCCACGGTCAATGGAGCGCACCGATGATGCCGCGAAGATGGAAATCTGGACGATCCAGATTGAAGGATCGACGAACCAGCTGGGAGACCATTGAAGATCGAGACTCCATTACAGGACTACTCCCTGAATGGATCTGATTGCGATTGGCATATTTGAACTGTGACGCAAAACAACATCAGAAACGGCAAGATGTCTCCACGTCACAAATCATCTCGAATGTATGTCAGACCTTTGACTCTTCCTCAAAGGGAGATCTACGCAATGGCGATACGATTATTCACGATAGTCTGAATGTTGTACTCGAAACTTTGATCAGTTTGCCGTTTATTGATGAACGTTTCCTGTCACCCTTCCTCACGCTCTCGTGAGGCTGGCAGGCTCCAACAGAAATTTAGCTACGTTTCAACTTCTTGCAAACTGACCCTTCTCTCGATTCGATTCGAGATTCGCAGCGCGGAACCGCACGTCATAACGCGTGTAATTTGCTCGGCACGCCGCGCGTACGTTACGGTTCACGGTCTCTCGATTCGCGACGACTACGCGATGTTCGCTGAGAAAAATTTTCATCGGATAAACCGATTACATAGTAACAAACGGATATGTCCGATTCAAGTGCATAAAAGACAAAGGAAAATGATCGGACATATCCGATGAAGGTAATCGGAAAACTATTTAATCGGTTTATCCGATGAAAAATTTGCTCAGTGTTCTTTTGGAATTTTGATCGTTTGAATTAGGCGTAATTGTCCGTCGGACGATTATGCGGAGACGCTCTTGGAGCTGCCTCGCTCGCGTTCTTAGGAAATCGCGTCATTCCAGGAAGACGTCCACGTGTAATTACTCATTCGTACGATAATCGATCGCAATGTAATATCAGGCCGAGGCGACGCGCCTTATAAATTATCCGTCGTTGTATAAGTAATAAATGACGTATTCGAGACGCGCGCGATATCTCGCCCAGATGCAGCGTTCACGCGCCGCCTTCGCTATCTTGAAAAATCTTTCGTTCTGCGTGCGCACGTGGCGCGGATACATCCGTTTCAGCGTCGAGTACGCTTAAGCGTCAGCTCGCCGATTGAATCCTCCAAATCGCGGAACACGCCGAGCAGGCGTCCACTTGGTAGACTTGGTACAGTCGGTTTCGTCGAGCGCGAAGGCTGAGGGATGGCATTTTCGACGTGGACGACGAGGCCGTGGTGTTTTCCATCGTTTGACCCGATTGTTCGAATCGTCGTGTTTTTCTTGCCGCCGCTCGGGCGCAATTAAATCGATCATCTACGTAAGGGCGCCCACGCGAGTCGCGGTGCGCGTTAAGCAGCGTGACGGATGCGGCGGAGCTGTAAAACGTGAGTTGCCGATGCTGCTGCAGCAGCGCGCGATGGACGTGGAGAGGTGTAGAAAAGAATCGCGATGACGGGGCGTTCGAGCAACAGTGGAGCGAAACGATGTTCCGGACAGAGTCCGGGCTCCACGAGCGGCCACGTCTTCTTAGGAACGTTCTTCCGAGTACCCTCCCTTCGACCATTCGTTGCCCTATCCGCCGATCATCGGCCATCCGACCATTATATTGGGTTGGCCAAAAAGTAACTGCGTTTTTTTCCAATAGATGGACATACATGTCTCGAAATGTAACTAACTTCATTCTAAACCGCAAATTCATTATGTAGGTTAACAACTCACAGTTCAAGCTTGTTTTAAAAAAAGAAAGTACACGATTTCGTAGAAATTGCCGAGGTTGTTTAACTGGCCCAACGTTGGCCTAGTATTGGTAGCCCAGAGTACGGTAGCGGCGTTACACTCCAGTGTCGGATCTGTACTGGCACAATACTGGCGACCAGTACTGCAAAGAGTTGGCAGACAGTCTTGTCCCAGTACTTATTAAAACCCGGGCCATTATAAAATGCAGACATGGACCAGTACTGGTTGCGAGACGGGCCATGCTTCGGCAACCGACACAGACCCAGCATTGGACTACATACATTGCTGACAATATTGGGTTGGCCAAAAAGTAATTGCGTTTTTTCCAATAGATGGACATACATGTCTCGAAATGTAACTAACTTCATTCTAAACCGCAAATTCATTATGTAGGTTAACAACTCACAGTTCAAGCTTGTTTTAAAAAAAGAAAGTACACGATTTCGTAGAAATTGCCGAGGTTGTTTAACCGGCCCAACGTTGGCCTAGTATTGGTAGCCCAGAATACGGCAGCGGCGTTACACTCCAGTGTCGGATCTGTACTGGCACAATACTGGCGGTCAGTACTGCAAAGAGTTGGCAGACAGTCTTGTCCCAGTACTTATTAAAACCCGGGCCATTATAAAATGCAGACATGGACCAGTACTGGTTGCGAGACGGGCCATGCTTCGGCGACCGACACAGACCCAGCATTGGACTACATACATTGCTGACAATATTGGGTTGGCCAAAAAGTAATTGCGTTTTTTTCCAATAGATGGACATACATGTCTCGAAATGTAACTAACTTCATTCTAAACCGCAAATTCATTATGTAGGTTAACAACTCACAGTTCAAGCTTGTTTTAAAAAAAGAAAGTACACGATTTCGTAGAAATTGCCGAGGTTGTTTAACCGGCCCAACGTTGGCCTAGTATTGGTAGCCCAGAGTACGGCAGCGGCGTTACACTCCAGTGTCGGATCTGTACTGGCACAATACTGGCGACCAGTACTGCAAAGAGTTGGCAGACAGTCTTGTCCCAGTACTTATTAAAACCCGGGCCATTATAAAATACAGACATGGACCAGTACTGGTTGCGAGACGGGCCATGCTTCGGCAACCGACACAGACCCAGCATTGGACTACATACATTGCTGACAATATTGGGTTGGCCAAAAAGTAATTGCGTTTTTTCCAATAGATGGACATACATGTCTCGAAATGTAACTAACTTCATTCTAAACCGCAAATTCATTATGTAGGTTAACAACTCACAGTTCAAGCTTGTTTTAGAAAAAGAAAGTACACGATTTCGTAGAAATTGCCGAGGTTGTTTAACCGGCCCAACGTTGGCCTAGTATTGGTAGCCCAGAGTACGGCAGCGGCGTTACACTCCAGTGTCGGATCTGTACTGGCACAATACTGGCGACCAGTACTGCAAAGAGTTGGCAGACAGTCTTGTCCCAGTACTTATTAAAACCCGGGCCATTATAAAATACAGACATGGACCAGTACTGGTTGCGAGACGGGCCATGCTTCGGCGACCGACACAGACCCAGCATTGGACTACATACATTGCTGACAATATTGGGTTGGCCAAAAAGTAATTGCGTTTTTTCCAATAGATGGACATACATGTCTCGAAATGTAACTAACTTCATTCTAAACCGCAAATTCATTATGTAGGTTAACAACTCACAGTTCAAGCTTGTTTTAAAAAAAGAAAGTACACGATTTCGTAGAATTTGCCGAGGTTGTTTAACTGGCCCAACGTTGGCCTAGTATTGGTAGCCCAGAATACGGCAGCGGCGTTACACTCCAGTGTCGGATCTGTACTGGCACAATACTGGCGACCAGTACTGCAAAGAGTTGGCAGACAGTCTTGTCCCAGTACTTATTAAAACCCGGGCCATTATAAAATACAGACATGGACCAGTACTGGTTGCGAGACAGGCCATGCTTCGGCGACCGACACAGACCCAGCGTTTTTTCCAATAGATGGACATACATGTCTCGAAATGTAACTAACTTCATTCTAAACCGCAAATTCATTATGTAGGTTAACAACTCACAGTTCAAGCTTGTTTTAAAAAAAGAAAGTACACGATTTCGTTAACGATTGTTTGCCGTCGATTTCAAAATGGAAAATCAAAAAGAACATTTTCCTCATATTTTGTTTTATTACTTCCGAAAAGGGAAAAACGCTGTACAAGCTCATAAAAAGTTATGTGATGTATATGGCGAAGATGCTTTAAAACTGCGGCAGTGTCAAAATTGGTTTACTAAATTTCGATCTGCAGATTTTAATGTGAAAGATGCACCACGCTCAGGAAGGCCAATCGAAATTGATGATGACAAAACAAAGGCACTGATCGATTCCAATCGGCGTTTAACGACCCGAGAGATTGCTGAGAATCTTAACATATCGAAAGAGAGTGTTGAAAACCATTTAAAACGACTTGGATACATTAGTAAGCTCGATATTTGGGTACCACATGAGCTCAAAGAAATTCATCTCACTGAGCGTGTTGACATCTGCGATTCTCTTTCGAAACGTGAGGAAAATGATCGATTTTTGAAACGTATGATAACAGGCGACGAAAAATCGATCGTCTACAACAACGTCGAACGAAAAAGATCGTGATGAACCTGCTGAAAGCACTTGAAAAGCAGATATTTACCAAAGAAAGATTATGCCGTCAGTTTGGTGGGACTTTAAGGTATTGTGTATTTTGAGCTGCTTGCAAGGAATCAAACCATTAATTCAGACGTATACTGTCGTCAACTGGATAAATTAAACGATGCCATCAAACAGAAACGTCGAGAATTGGCGAATCGCAAAGGTGTTGCGTTTCACCATGATAACGCTAGACCACGTACAAGTTTGGTCACTCGTGAAAAATTGTTGCAACTTGGATGGGATGTGTTACCACATCCACCATATTCGCCAGACCTGGCACCATCAGATTACCATTCGTTTCGTTCTTTGCAAAACGCCTTGAATGGTAAAACCTTGACTGCTGATGAGGATATCAAATCGTTGTTGGAATTGTTTTTTGCTGAAAAAGATAAGAACTTTTTTGAGCGCGGAATCATGAAGTTGCCTGAAAAATGGCAAAAAATAATCAAACAAAATGGACAATATATTGTTTAATAAAGTTTTTGTTTCCCATGAAAAATTCGCCTTTTATTTATATAAAAAAAACGCAATTACTTTTTGGCCAACCCAATAGAATTACGCTGACGTCAGTCCACATGCGCGAAAAAATTCCCCGAAAGAGTTTGCCGAGTGATGATTCGCGCGCAACGTTCGAAGGACAGAAACTGACAATGAGAGAAAGAGAGAGAGAGCTTCCTTGTGTCAGCAGTGTGCGCGCGGTCGTGCCTAGTAGCGATCGGGTCAAGGAATCAGGTTAAGAGACATGTGCGGATAATACAACGTCACTTTCAATTGCCAATCGGTCTACATCAATCGCGAGCGTTGTTGCGCACGTGAGATCGAATTGTCGATCGCGAGCGCCAGCACCAGTCGAAAGGGTGGACTCTCGCGTCCAAGTACCATCAAACAATGTCTATCCTACTTTTCTTATTGTTGTAAAGAAAATTTTCTCATTGCAAACTTCAAAGTTCATGGCTGGATTGAAGAAAGAGAGAGGGAGTTTGAAGATCGCCGACTCGAAGAGGGTGATTACCCTGTGCATTATGCATCAGGAAAAGGAGCATTCGCGCGGCTGCTTTCAAAGATGTCAAAGCTGCAGCGACCCAAGGTTCGGCGGCACAAAGGGAGAAAATTGTTAGTAATAATTTTTCATCCTTCGTGCTTCCCGGGGAGGACATCGAGAGATGATCGGCTACGATAAAAGTTATTGTCCGCCCGTCCCTTTGTCCATCCATTCGTTCTGTCCGTACTGGCGAGTACCGCATCGTCCGCAAATATCTACCACGTAGCCAGACGATTTTCCGAGAACACGGGAAGGACCGTTTTCAGTTTTCTTGGCAATCGTTCGCCAGAACCAGATCGTGCCTGGTCACGTCGTTGATGGCCTGCGTTGCGCAACGGGGATAATCGCGCGAGGGGGCGATCACCCTGTTGCGACTTCTGCGTGGATCGATTCGATTTTGCGCTTTGAGCGCATGCAGAGAAAATACATGAAAATCGATCGTCGATCGTAGCAATAAACATCCAGGTTTCCTCGCCCGAAAAGTGGTTCTTCCACTTGCGGGGCATCAATATTTTGTCGCCCCATTTCCGTTGAACATCTGCTATCAGGTTCCTTCGTGGAATCGTTAGACGTTAGCTTAGGTTCAGGACGTTAATCATTCCAGATAGTAGCCCTATGACATAATTTCAGGACAAACTTTTCACGTTTTTTGTTGACCTGTCCGTAAGTGTAGTATTGGTATACAGGGTGTTTCCTCAACTGTAGCACTTAGAATATCTCTGCTTCCTTTGATGATATGAAAAAAGTCAAAGGACGAAAATTGTTCGATTCAAAGAGACTAGTACTCTGGTAAGAAAATTATTTTTTTTAATGTGACCTTTCACAAGATATCAAGGTCATGAACATTTTTGTAAATGAGATGGACGAAATGATGTAGCTTGTAAAAAAACAAATTCAACCATACAGAACATGTTGACCTTCAAATGACTTTGAACCACAAAAATCACATTTAGGAAAAGAAACTCTATTTATTGTACGTATAACTACAAAGATGTACCTTTTTTACAGATGTTCGAAACGATCACCGTTTACTTCCATACACTTTCGAATTCGATGAATAAACGATTGTTTTACGTTTTTGAGATATTCCGGAGTAATTGCGGTGCACGCACGCTGAATTCTTTCTCGCATATCTTCAGGTGTTGTCGGAATATCGCGATAACCTTCATTTTTTAGGTGTCCCCAAAGAAAAAAATCAAGAGGCGTAAGATCTGGTGATCGAGCCGGCCAAGAAATTCTTCCACCACGTCCAATCCAGCGATCAGGAAATGATTCGTTGAGTATGTTCCGTGCAAATGAAGTTTATCGCGATACCATCTCATTTAAAAAAATGTTCATGACCTTGATATCTTGTGAAAGGTCACATTAAAAAAAATTTTCTTACCAGAGTACTAGGTCTCTTTGAATCGAACAATTTTCGTCCTTTGACTTTTTTCATATCATCAAAGGAAGCAGAGATATTCTAAGTGCTACAGTTAGAGGAAACACCCTGTATACATGTGCGTTCTACAAACTCCGCCGGCGTGTCCCTTTCCTCTCCGAAAGTTTCCAAGAAATGCTTGATCCTCAATACGATGAAATTTCGGGGACTGCGTCATGCACTGACTCGCTACCTGCCTCCATTCATTTCGTGCGTACGTCTACGCTATCTGCACGTGATATCACGGGATTTTGTTTACTCGTTTACGCGTGAGCAAGTAGCAAACGGTGCGTTAATACCGCAAGAATTACACTAACTATATCTATCAATGGTTCCAACGAGAGCCACGACAACTTAGGTATTGTTTATTCCTGCACTACTGAACTGGTGCAACACGTTAAAGTGAGATAAGTATATTTTTTCTCACTCTAACTTGTTGCAGTGCAGAAATAAAAAACAGACCTGTTACGAGCGTCACTTTACTTGTTATTTTCCTTGTTTGTGCTGATTATTATGCTGATTCGTTTTGACAATGATTTCATGTCAATAGGAATTGCCTAAACTCTTATTGAAATCGCACATAAATACAGGGTGGCCCATTTTAATTTATACAGTCGATTTTTTAAAGAACTAAAAGAGATACGAAAAAATGTTTCAGACAGACATGTCACGATTTCGAGGGGGACATAAGATGATACCATTGGTTTGACCTTGAATAGTCGTTTGAAGGTCACGCGAAGATAACCTTCAATTTCTTAAATTGAAACCCCAACTTTTAATTGCAGATTCTTATTCTCCATCGAAAAATAAGTAACTTTTGTCTGAAACATTTTTCCGAAAAATGTCATCTTATGTCGTTAAAATGTCCTCAAAACTCATCTTGAAGATCATTTTAAGGACATAAGATGACATTTTTCGGAAAAATGTTTCAGACAAAAGTTACTTACTTTTCGATGGAGAATAAGAATCTGCAATTAAAAGTTGGGGTTTCAATTTAAGAAATTGAAGGTGATCTTCGCGTGACCTTCAAATGACTATTTAAAGTCAAACCAATGGTATCATCTTATGTCCCCCTCGAAATCGTGACATGTCTGTCTGAAACATTTTTTCGTATCTCTTTTAGTTTTTTAAAAAATCGACTGTATAAATTAAAATGGGCCACCCTGTATATCTCGAAAACTATAAAATAAATGTAAAGCATTGCCTCAATAGCTTAAAATAAAAAAACTGGTACACGTTATCCTGTAAATATTATTCGATTGTGCCTTCCAGTACTTGTTTCTTTCCTTTGCAGCCATCTAACAGACTTCTCTTCCATTTTCTATTTGCGTCTCTATTTCCACCATAGTAATATTCGTCCACTCCTTGCACCTAGAAGTCAGAATGTTTTTTAGCAGATCTCCGCGGAGGACGTCCTGAGAACACCTGAGATTTGAGAACGTTACATTCATGAAGGATCTCGCAACGAGGCGAGCTAACGAACCGTCGCTGACCGCGGCCGAGAGGGACGGACGTTTGCGAGAGCGCAGGTCGCGCGGTAGACGGCGCGACGCCGTTTATTTGCGTCTCGTTCGTCGTCCAGCGTACTTTGCAACGGCTTTGCCGTCGCGCGATCGCGCATCGCCACGCCAATTTGCGCGCGCCTAATGCACGGCGCGGCGCGTTCTAACGAACCGGCCCTCTCTCGTCGCCATCGTCCAGCGACAATCTATTCACGGTACGTCGCGACGGTTCACCCTTCTTGCCTGCTGCACGCCGTACACCTGTCGCACCCGCTGCCGCCGCAGTTACGCAACCGTTGCGAAAATCGTGAGAACGCGTCGGGCGATTTCCGGCGCGTCCGGCCGAACGGAGCGGGCGGGCGGGCGATTGACCACGGTTGCAATTGGACACGGCCAATAAAATTAATCACACTTAACCCAACCTGACCAAACTAAGCAATTTGATTGGCCCGTGGTCAATCGGGACGCTCCCGTTTTGGCGACCTCTCGCCCTCTCTCTCGCACTCGCGAGTCTTCGCCGAGAAAAAGACAGAGAGAGAAAGAGAGCAAAGTTCAGAGCACCACCACTCGCTCGCTTGCTCGCTCGTCCGTTGGATTTTCGCGCGACGGGCGAACTTTGCGGCTCGTTACCGTTGAGGCTGAAGAATGGAAGTATAGTATCGGTACCGCGCCGTGTCGCCGAGGCGAAAGCTGTGGCAAAGGAGTAAGAGTAGAGACGGCGGGCGCCAGGCATATATCGAGATGCGAGAGATTGCAAATCAAACGTGTGGCGACGCGGAGGAAATGTCCTGTGCCTCCGTGCGCAGACACATACACACACACCGTATCCATGTATATGTATATGCAAATAAATGGGCGCAAAAAGTCGTATTTGATAGGCCAAGCGCGAGCTGCGTGCGTTAACTACTCCGTGACGGAATTTACGTGTATTTATTCAGGCAGAGAAGGCCGCGGCGCCTCCCGTGATTAAAGACGGTTCGAACAAGACGACAAAGACGAAAAGAGGAGCAACGCCGCCGGCTCCGTCGACGGTACAACGACGACGATTACGACGGCAGAGACGACACCGCCGCGCCGGCTCCGAAAGAGACGTCGGGAGCGGTAACACACCTCTTTGCGCGCGTCCAGGCGCCCGGCAATCCTAAACTTGTCGACGCGTATCGTCTCCGTGCCATCGGGTTTCCCGGTGGTTCCTTTAGAGACGCTCGTACGTCTCCTCCCTCGTCTTCTGCTTTCTTTCTCCTCGCTGGAAATAATATCGGTTCCGCGTTCGTTCCCTTTCGCGATCGCGCATTTTATTTTCACGCACGTCGGCACGGCGCACCGATTGCGAAATGTCCGTCGATCGCGGATGCGAGACGCTATGCTCGTGCATCAATCCACCCTGCGGAATATCGAAAATGACACGGCTCCCTTAAAAAACGCAAACATTTCAAAAACTCGCGATGCGCATAAGTTAGGTACTTTGATGATGACGCGCATTGCGATGTTACGTTACGAAGGCTCGAAGACTCGATAGGGAAGCATTCTCACTACAAATCATTCCATACTCCTTTTGCTTCCCCTAAATTGAGTCGCGTCAACGCAAGTAGACGCGGGATTTCACGCGAACAAGACTTCCTGTCGCGCCATTCATGAGCATCGTCGATTATATATATATATATATATATATATATATATAAAATAGATATATATATATAATCGATATATATATATATATATATATATTAGATTTTTCATTTCACCAACCTAAAGCTTATTAAATTCTCTTCAAGAGAACGTAGTATTACATTTTTTAATTCTGCCTACAGATTTCCTTATATTCGGCAAAATCGATATGGTATCTCATAATCGGGGACTTTCCTCTCTCTCTCTCTCTCTCTCTCTCTATATATATATATATATATATATATATGAGAAATGAAAAATCTAATTTAAATATTATTTTTTCTGAAAATTAAAAAAATTTGAAAAAAGAGCTTTACGCAAGATCGCGAAAGTGTGCTCCTAATATAAGATACCTTGAGAAATCGGTGTTAAAAGTGCAAAATACATCAGTATTGCAAGTAAAAAAACTTTATTAGATATTTTTATAAAAATACTGCTGCCACAGCCTTCGCCAAATCTTCACGATTCCACTGTTGACGCTTCCTCGTTTCTCTAACCTCCATAGTCAGATTCTATAAAAATTAAATACAAAAATTAATATAAATTCGTATTAACTTTTCTTTAACCTTAACGTAGTATTTTCTTTCTTTTTATTACACTACATAATCTTCATATTCGAGCAATAATTATCTCATGTTAAGAGTACCCTGAATATCTCATTATACGAGCCACACGCCTAGCGGTTTTGCGATCATGAAATCTAACCTCTACAATTAAGCAATTCAACAAATCGCGTATTTTCCTGTTACTACGATTCTACTCTATCATTGCATACTGAATTTATTGCCAACCATTTCTTTATTATGTAATAAACAAGGTTTAAAGACTTACCTTAAGTTCCTTTGACATGTTCACAATTTCACAAACCTTTTCTTACAAAAGCTAAACGCAATAACGAACAATGAATTTTTCACTAAATACATTTTACACCAAGAGTAATAAGTTTATGGTGGAATTAACAGATAGTGCTCACTAGTTTAGCAGAAACTCCATTATCTCATATTAGGAGCATATCTCATAATAGGGGATTCTCCTCTATATATACAGGGTGTCCCGGGTTTTAACCGACAAACTGTGGGAGCATATTCTACTAGTGGAAATAAGAAAAAATTCTTATATCGAGTTTGCTTAGAAATGCTTTATTACAAAGTTATAAACCAATATTGAAAAGAAATATGAGATAAGTAACAACGGATTTTTTCACAAAAATAAAAATTATCTACGCAATGATTTAGTGACGCATTTCAAAATGTTGTCCTTGCACATCGATACAAGCTAGACATCGACGTAGTACAGAATTTGTTACAGTACGACATTCCTGAAAATTTTGTTGCATCTCAGTAACTGAATTAGTAATTCGTTGCTTTAAATCTATCTGGTGCTCTCCTGTTAGGAAATCTACGTTGATACTCTCGTACGGCAGCTCGTGCATTTCCGTCACAGAATCCGTACACGAAATGAATATCAGTGTATTCCTCATTTGAAAACACTTTTGGCATTCTGATTAGTAATTGCTAGTTGACACGACGATTGAAATCTAACAGCTACTGCTGTGAAAGTAATAATCATACTGAATCGTTTCAACATAGTGAACATGAATACATGTGAATACACATAACATAACATCTTCGACCTTGCAAATTCTACACTATGTTCCGTTGTTACTTATCTCATATTTCTTTTCAATATTGGTTTATAACTTTGTAATAAAGCATTTGTAAGCAAACTCGATATAAGAATTTTTTCTTATTTCCACTAGTAGAATATGCTCCCGCAGTTTGTTGGTTAAAACCCGGGACACCCTGTATATATATATGAAGTATGTATATATGAAGGTCACGCGAAGATCACCTTCAATTTCTTAAATTGAAACCCCAACTTTTTATTGCAGATTCTTATTCTCCATCGAAAAGTAAGTAACTTTTGTCTGAAACATTTTTCCGAAAAATATCATCTTATGTCCTTAAAATGTCCTCAAAACTCGTCTTGAAGATCATGTTATAATACCATGTCTCATTAAAAAAAAATTTCAGAATTCTAACTTCCGGTCTGAAATTTTTTTTTAATGAGACATGGTATTTTTTATTACGGATTCGGATTCCACGCGAGAAAACATGTAACTTTTGTCTGAAACATTTTTCCGAAAAATGTCATCTTATGTCCTTAAAATGATCTTCAAGATGAGTTTTGAGGACATTTTAACGACATAAGATGACGTTTTTCGGAAAAATGTTTCAGACAAAAGTTACTTACTTTTCGATGGAGAATAAGAATCTGTAATAAAAAGTTGGGGTTTCAATTTAAGAAATTGAAGGTGATCTTCGCGTAACCTTCAAACGACTATTCAAGGTCAAACCAATGGTATCATCTTATGTCCCCCTCGAAATTGTGACATGTCTGTCTGAAACATTTTTTTGTATCTCTTTTAGTTTTTTAAAAAATCGACTGTATAAATTAAAATGGGCCACCCTGTATATATATATATATATATATATATATATATATCGCTCGGTCGATCGATCGATCAGTCGATCTTCTGGCGCGTGCCAAAAGCAGCAGACACCCGCACCTATCGTAGTAAGGGAGATCTAAATCCGTGATGGTGAATCAACGGCGATGAGCCGACGGAGCCGTAGCGGCGCATCGTACAAGGACGCGTCTAGACTCACAAATCGTCCCCCGTCCCGCGTTTCTCCCCCCCGCCCGGCGTGGCATCGTGCTCGTCATCGGCGACGAGACACCGCGGGGCCCCGCACCAGCCGTCCTCCGGCGGCGTCGTCGTCGCCGTCGTTTGTTCCTGTCGAGTTATGACGTCCTGTGCGACACCCTGGTGCCCGACGGCGACTCGAGCCTCTGCCTCCTTCGGGTGTATGCACTTCTGCGACAACGCCAGGCCACCCCCTTCCCCTCTCGTTATCACCCGCGAGATCGCGCCTCGGCACGAATCTCGGATCCCTTTCTTGCCGAATTTTTCAGCCGCCGTTGTGCTTCGTGCACGAAATCGTCGGTCAATTCTCTCTCTCGGCGATAACGGCGCAATTCGCGCAACACCGCGCAGCGTCGGTTTCCTCGTGCAAGAAGACGGAGATGAAAGAAAATAACGTTCCTTAACGAGCCACTTCTGGCCGAACGTCAATCGCCTAAATGAGCGTGGAATTTGTTTATCGCGCTCGTTTAATCATGACGGAGCATGAGAAGGCAACAAACAGCAACACCCGCTGGATTGCGCGCCGTTAATAGGGTATCAATAACATCGAATTACCGTTTTATTTTTCTCACTGTCCGGGTCCGGAGGGCTAGGGAACTAGGGAGGCTGCGTAACCGCTCGCTCCGGCGCGCACGCATACGCGTGCGTTTTATATAATTATGTACGTTATGTACGCCGACGTCACGACGTCGGTAAACATCATCAAGTATTGCGTAGTTATTTGCGCGTTTGACAGATGATCGAAAAACGAAAACTACTTAACTCCGTCCCGTAATTCACCAGTCGCGCTTACCGATTGCGAAATACGTGTTTACAGATGTCCGCTCGTCGAGTGTCGCGAACGGGCCGACTATTGTCGCTCGGTAGCGCGAATTTTCGCGACGCATTAGGACTCCTTCGATCTTTCGTACCTTCGAAGATTCCTTCGTTGCTTCGAAGTTATCGAACTTCGATCAAAAATACCAGGCCTAATTAGGAGCGAACCGGTCGGAGCTAAGGCCGATTTCGAGCGGCCAGCCTCTGTCCGTTGGCCGTTTTTGCAGATCACATCTCGCTCCTCGGGTAAACGAACGAGCGATTACGAGTTGTACACGAGCGGCTGCGCCGCTTCTCTCAATACCTTCCGGCATCTTTAACGTCGTTAAGCCAGTCGTTTCGGCGCGATCGGGTCCATCGGAGCCGCGCGCCGGCGCGCGTTGCAGCTCGCCTTTCTTCTTTCTTCCCCCCCTCCCCCTCTCTTTCTCTCTTCTTTCGAATTTTTATGTAATTGCCAGCGCGCGGGATCAAACGAAAGGAGGCTCTCCATTAAAAATTCGAAAGAAGAGCCGCGTGAAAAAGTTCCAGGCCGATTGTACCGACGACGATTGGAATTCCGCGACTTCGTTCCTGTTCGGAATTGACCATAAGAAAATTAGGAATTATAATCTACGAAACAACGGGCCTTTGTAAGGACTCCGGTCGTCCGGTGTTTGCCAGACTCTGAGACAAATATTTTGCTCTGGATTTCGGCAAACACCGGTCGAAACGGCTAGCGATGCCCATATATGGGCAACTCGAATCGTCGTTCGATCGGAGCTGGCGGAAAACGGGAGATTCTTGTACCGATGAGTCGAACAAACAAGTGGAAAAAGACACAGTCGTCTAACGATTCTCTATCGAGCAAGACTTCTCAGTTCGATCAACTCAACTCTCGGTCAACCGCGAAGTGCCCGTTGTCCGTGACTCGATCGAGCGATTTTTCGACGCCCAGTTTCACGAACTGGGTCCTCAGCATTTCTTGTGCCAAACCGAACTTTCTCGTTTGTGAATTTGACGACCGGTCCGAGAGCTATTGGGTTGTTCGGAAAGTTATTTCGTTTTTTCGAGGGAAAATGAAAGGCGGTTTTTCCATATTTAGAAAAAATTTTATTCAGTGATGTATTGGCCATTTTGTTCCACTACCTTTCGCCATCTTTCTGGCAACTTTAAGATTCCACGCTCATAGAAGTCCTTCTCCTTATTGACAAAAAATTGAAGCAAGTGATTTTTGACGCCTTCATTTGAATCGAAGTTTACATTGTTCAAAGAATTTTGTAGAGACCGGAACAAATGGTAGTCGGATGGTGCCAGATCAGGAGAGTATGGTGGGTGTGGTAGCACATCCCATCCAAGCTGTAAAAGCTTCTGGCGAGTGACCAAACTTGTGTGTGGTCTGGCATTGTCGTGATGGAATACGACACCTTTCCTATTCGCCAATTCTGGTCGCTTCTGCTTGATGGCAGCATCCAATTCATCCAGCTGACGACAATACACTTTCGAATCAATCGTCTGGTTGCTTGGTAGTAGCTAGAAAAATACGATTCCCTTCCAATCCCACCATACAGAAAGCATGATCTTCTTTTGATGAATATCTGCCTTGGATGTCGATTAAGCAGGTTCATCTTGCCTGGACCATGATCGTTTTCGCTTAACATTGTTGTAAACAATCAATTTTTCATCTCCAGTTATGATTCGCTTCAAAAATGGTTCATTTTCTTCACGTTTCAACGATGAATCGCAGATGGTAATGCGTCGAATCAAGTCAATTTCCTTGAAATTGTGTGGAACCCAAATATCGAGCTTTGAAACGAATCCAAGGCGTTTCAAATGATCGTAAACGGTCGAATCCGATAAATTTAACTTTTCAGCAATTTCGCGTGTTGTTATGCGACGGTTTGCATCCAGAGCCTTTATTTTCTCGTCATCAGCTTTAATTGGCCGACCTGAACGTGGTGCATCTTTCAAATCGAAATTTTGAAAACCAATTCTGACACTGACGTTCACTCAATACATCTTCTCCGTACACGGCACACAATTTTGTTCTCGCTTGCACTGCATTTTTACCCTTTCGGTAGTAAAAAAGCAAAATATTACGAAGATGCTCACTTTGATTTCCATGTTTGAAGTGATGCCAAAAAACAATTACTTGACAGATCGCAACACAATAAGATACTATTGGGTTGTTCGGAAAGTTATTTCGTTTTTTCGAGGGAAAATGAAAGGCGGTTTTTCCATATTTAGAAAAAATTTTATTCAGTGATGTATTGGCCATTTTGTTCCACTACCTTTCGCCATCTTTCTGGCAACTTTAAGATTCCACGCTCATAGAAGTCCTTCTCCTTATTGACAAAAAATTGAAGCAAGTGATTTTTGACGCCTTCATTTGAATCGAAGTTTACATTGTTCAAAGAATTTTGTAGAGACCGGAACAAATGGTAGTCGGATGGTGCCAGATCAGGAGAGTATGGTGGGTGTGGTAGCACATCCCATCCAAGCTGTAAAAGCTTCTGGCGAGTGACCAAACTTGTGTGTGGTCTGGCATTGTCGTGATGGAATACGACACCTTTCCTATTCGCCAATTCTGGTCGCTTCTGCTTGATGGCAGCATCCAATTCATCCAGCTGACGACAATACACTTTCGAATCAATCGTCTGGTTGCTTGGTAGTAGCTCGAAAAATACGATTCCCTTCCAATCCCACCATACAGAAAGCATGATCTTCTTTTGATGAATATCTGCCTTGGATGTCGATTGAGCAGGTTCATCTTGCCTGGACCATGATCGTTTTCGCTTAACATTGTTGTAAACAATCCATTTTTCATCTCCAGTTATGATTCGCTTCAAAAATGGTTCATTTTCTTCACGTTTCAACGATGAATCGCAGATGGTAATGCGTCGAATCAAGTCAATTTCCTTTAAATTGTGTGGAACCCAAATATCGAGCTTTGAAACGAATCCAAGGCGTTTCAAATGATCGTAAACGGTCGAATCCGATAAATTTAACTTTTCAGCAATTTCGCGTGTTGTTATGCGACGGTTTGCATCCACCAGAGCCTTTATTTTCTCGTCATCAGCTTTAATTGGCCGACCTGAACGTGGTGCATCTTTCAAATCGAAATTTTGAAAACCAATTCTGACACTGACGTTCACTCAATACATCTTCTCCGTACACGGCACACAATTTTGTTCTCGCTTGCACTGCATTTTTACTCTTTCGGTAGTAAAAAAGCAAAATATTACGAAGATGCTCACTTTGATTTCCATGTTTGATGTGATGCCAAAAAACAATTACTTGACAGATCGCAACACAATAAGATACTAAATGACGTCTGAAATGTCAGTTGTCAAAATATAAAACGAATTTGCCGCTTAGAGTAAGGTTAAGTATCGAGGAACGCGGCTAACGACATCGCTTTGTGAAAAACGAAATTACTTTCCGAACAACCCAATATTACGAGAGTATTCGCGGCAAGATCTCCGCCTGACGCAGGTCAGAGTATTTCGCGTGAAGATATCCTGACGAAAGTCAGAGATTTGTTCGCCAACCAGCAAAAGAGTAGCAGCGAGACCAAGCCAACGTCAGTAATCCGGAAGCTCTCGACCGCGACCGATATTCCGTGAAATCGACTAAATATACCGCTTTTTTCGGAAATTCAACGTTTACATTCTTTTGTCTGCCGTCTCGCCTTAGTGTCAAATCCCGATCGAGATTACATAATCTCGCGTGCACCGACCTCGCGCTCAGCGCTGGGCGCATCACCATCGTGATCCTATTTTTCTGATACAAATTCATACAGTTCCGTTCCGTACCGTCTGCCCTCGGTTCGGCAACGTGACGAGCATGCATAGGAAGGTACATTTTGTACGAACCCCTTGGGGCTATGCTTGCACGTGTTCCAAGTGGTCTGTCAACGAACATTCGAGCGTTGTGGCTTCTCCTTTTTTTGCGCTCTCTCCCGAGAACGCACGCCGAAATTGATCCACGTGTGGCAAACGGAAGCCGCGTTAACGATCCCTGGAAATCGGATCGGGGCGACGAACTAGGTGCTCGCTTAATTTCGGCGTTATTTTCAGCGGCAAAGCTCGTTCGAGTCTGTCTTCCCCCCCCTCCCCTCCTGCGGATTTTCAATCGCTCGGGACGATCACCATCTCTGTCTCGTGTATCAAGAGATCACGCATCGTAAATGAATAATGATTCGCCGTCACGGCTAGTTATTGTCACGGCCTCATTACTTAGGTGGAAACACGTTGAGTGAGACACGGCCGGGACGCCACGGGCCACAGGCGCGTAACGGTCTAAATGATGCTTTATGGGCCGCGTGTGCGCGCCGCTCGGACGTATATCACGTGCGCTTACGCGGTTTACACGGCAGGCACACGCGGGAGCCCACTTCTGTTCTATTAATGATTCTAATAAGGAGAGTAAACATCGCGCGCTCACGTAGACTGCCTGCCGCCGTGTCCATTGCGCGTGTCCAACGCGACGCAGCACTGCCGGCGACGCTACGCGCCGCGACGCGAAGCGAAGCGACGACTATATCGGTTATTATTAGCGAGCCGACGAATCATTTTGGGATCTAGCGAGGAGATCGATGTCACGCATCACACCGGCACGCGCATCGCGAGATCGTTGGAATCTCGAATCGCTATAATCGCGCTCCCCGTACGTGTCGGCCATTGATTATCATCGCATGATGCTCATTTCGAGCGCGGCGTCTCGTTAAACGCGAGTCTTTGTGCTTCCATTTCACCATTCCCACGTAGAAATTGCCGAGGTTGTTTAACTGGCCCAACGTTGGCCTAGTATTGGTAGCCCAGAGTACGGCAGCGGCGTTACACTCCAGTGTCGGATCTGTACTGGCACAATACTGGCGGCCAGTACTGCAAAGAGTTGGCAGACAGTCTTGTCCCAGTACTTATTAAAACCCGGGCCATTATAAAATACAGACATGGGCCAGTACTGGTTGCGAGACAGGCCATGCTTCGGCGACCGACACAGACCCAGCATTGGACTACATACATTGCTGACAATATTGGGTTGGCTAAAAAGTAATTGCGTTTTTTCCAATAGATGGACATACATATCTTGAAATGTAACTAACTTTATTCTAAACCGCAAATTCATTATGTAGGTTAACAACTCACAGTTCAAACTTGTTTTAGAAAAAGAAAGTACACGATTTCGTAGAAATTGCCGAGGTTGTTTAACTGGCCCAACGTTGGCCTAGTATTGGTAGCCCAGAGTACGGCAGCGGCGTTACACTCCAGTGTCGGATCTGTACTGGCACAATACTGGCGGCCAGTACTTCAAAGAGTTGGCAGTCTTGTCCCAGTACTTATTAAAACCCGGGCCATTATAAAATACAGACATGGACCAGTACTGGTTGCGAGACAGGCCATGCTTCGGCGACCGACACAGACCCAGCATTGGACTACATACATTGCTGACAATATTGGGTTGGCCAAAAAGTAATTGCGTTTTTTCCAATAGATGGACATACATGTCTTCAAATGTAACTAACTTCATTCTAAACCGCAAATTCATTATGTAGGTTAACAACTCACAGTTCAAGCTTGTTTTACAAAAAGAAAGTACACGATTTCGTAGAAATTGCCGAGGTTGTTTAACTGGCCCAACGTTGGCCTAGTATTGGTAGCCCAGAGTACGGCAGCGGCGTTACACTCCAGTGTCGGATCTGTACTGGCACAATACTGGCGGCCAGTACTGCAAAGAGTTGGCAGTCTTGTCCCAGTACTTATTAAAACCCGGGCCATTATAAAATACAGACATGGGCCAGTACTGGTTGCGAGACAGGCCATGCTTCGGCTACCGACACAGACCCAGCATTGGACTACATACATTGCTGACAATATTGGGTTGGCCAAAAAGTAATTGCGTTTTTTCCAATAGATGGACATACATGTCTTCAAATGTAACTAACTTCATTCTAAACCGCAAATTCATTATGTAGGTTAACAACTCACAGTTCAAGCTTGTTTTACAAAAAGAAAGTACACGATTTCGTAGAAATTGCCGAGGTTGTTTAACTGGCCCAACGTTGGCCTAGTATTGGTAGCCCAGAGTACGGCAGCGGCGTTACACTCCAGTGTCGGATCTGTACTGGCACAATACTGGCGGCCAGTACTGCAAAGAGTTGGCAGACAGTCTTGTCCCAGTACTTATTAAAACCCGGGCCATTATAAAATACAGACATGGGCCAGTACTGGTTGCGAGACAGGCCATGCTTCGGCTACCGACACAGACCCAGCATTGGACTACATACATTGCTGACAATATTGGGTTGGCCAAAAAGTAATTGCGTTTTTTCCAATAGATGGACATACATATCTTGAAATGTAATTAACTTCATTCTAAACCGCAAATTCATTATGTAGGTTAACAACTCACAGTTCAAGCTTGTTTTAGAAAAAGAAAGTACACGATTTCGTTAACAATTGTTTCTTTGCCGTCGATTTCAAAATGGAAAATCAAAAAGAACATTTTCCTCATATTTTGTTTTATTACTTCCGAAAAGGGAAAAACGCTGTGCAAGCTCATACAATGTTAGGTGATGTATATGGCGAAGATGCTTTAAAACTGCGGCAGTGTCAAAATTGGTTTACTAAATTTCGATCTCGAGATTTTAATGTGAAAGATGCACCACGCTCAGGAAGGCCAATCGAAATTGATGATGACAAAATAAAGGCACCGATCGATTCCAATCGGCGTTTAACGACACGAGAGATTGCTGAGAATCTTAACATATCGAAATCGAGTGTTGAAAACCATTTAAAACGACTTGGATACATTAGTAAGCTCGATATTTGGGTACTACATGAGCTCAAAGAAATTCATCTCACTGAGCGTATTGACATCTGCGATTCTCTTTTGAAACGTGAGGAAAATGATCGATTTTTGAAACGTATGATAACAGGCGACGAAAAATCGATCGTCTACAACAACGTCAAACGAAAAAGATCGTGGAGCAAGCGTGATGAACCTGCTGAAAGCACTTGAAAAGCAGATATTCACCAAAGAAAGATTATGCTGTCAGTCTGGTGGGACTTTAAAGGTATTGTGTATTTTGAGCTGCTTGCAAGGAATCAAACCATTAATTCAGACGTATACTGTCGTCACCTGGATAAATTAAACGATGCCATCAAACAGAAACGTCGAGAATTGGTGAATCGCAAAGGTGTTGTGTTTCACCATGATAACGCTAGACCACGTACAAGTTTGGTCACTCGTGAAAAATTGTTGCAGCTTGGATGGGATGTGTTACCACATCCACCATATTCGCCAGACCTGGCACCATCAGATTACCATTCGTTTCGTTCTTTGCAAAACGCCTTGAATGGTAAAACCTTGACTGCTGATGAGGATATGAAATCGTTGTTGGAATTGTTTTTTGCTGAAAAAGATAAGAACTTTTTTGAGCGCGGAATCATGAAGTTGCCTGAAAAATGGCAAAAGATAATCAAACAAAATGGACAATATATTGTTTCATAAAGATTTTGTTTCCCATGAAACATTCGCCTTTTATTTATATAAAAAAAACGCAATTACTTTTTGGCCAACCCAATATATAACTAGCAACACAGGCGCGCGCTACACGCACTATTTTACTTTTAAATATTCACTGAATGGCGAAGTGTGCATTTTTTTTAAAGATGAGTTGGAGGATTCTTTTCGAGGAGAATAGTCCAAGGCAGATTATCTGAGGACTCGGTAATAACAAAATTCGTAACAAAAACCTGATTTAGAATAACTTAACATAACAGTCATTGGACTACATACATTGCCGATAATATATAACTAGCAACACAGGCGCGCGCTACGCGCGCTATAAATAAAATAAGAAATAAAAAAAATAATATAATAAATACAATTGTCAATATAACCGCACTGACAGCCACTATGACATTCTGACATTCGCAACACGAAGTTCAAGTCACACGAAATTCGTCGCGGAAAAAAGGCCTTAATATTCGATAAAAAAGAACTTCACAAAGTTAACACGCCTTTTTTAGAATAGAATTATAACAATATATTGATTCACCAGCGACCGATAGATGGCCAGATCAGGCGTGACATTCTCGCTAGAAACATTTGCGTTATCACGTATAAATAACCATCCGGAAAACCGATTTAACATCTTTTTCCTTTAAACGCGATATTAATTCACGCGACATTTACAAAATGATTTTACTAATGTTGTTTGCAATAGTCTTTGTTTATAATATTTAAATCACAAATACAAATAGTACAAAATACATATTATATATATATATATAAAAAATACATTTATACATTAATACATTAATTGGTCCAATTCTATGCCCAATGCTGATGCAGTTATTTACCCAATACTGGTCCATATATTATTGCCAGTGTCGGATCAGTACTGGCAATTAAGTACGGCATGGCGTTACACTCCTGTGTCGACTCTGTACTGGCACAATACTGGCGGCCAGTACTGCCACGATGGCAAACGGTACAGTCCCAATATTGGACCGTTTTGAAATTTCTACGTGGGTTTTTCAAACTGGAGTCTTACAAAATGTAACAAAGTACGATAAAGTTGCGATTATTAATTTATTAATTTATTCATAAAATGGACGCGCGTGAATTCAAAATGGCGCGCTCCGCGTCTCTCCTTCGAGTCCATTTGAGCATCTCTTCTCCTCAAACATTTCGTTTCAATATTATTGGGTCATTAAGTATGAAACTTTACAAATAGAACATAAACTTTTGCATTTTTTGGCACATGGACATGATTTATTTTCAATCGAAGTATGCGCCCATGTTATCTACACACTTCTGCCATTTTAGTGGTAGTTGGTCTATGCCTCTACTATAGAAGCCAGGAGTACGGGAATCGATGAAGTCGCGGAAGGCTGTTTCGACTGCCTGTTGAGAATTGAAGAATTTTCCCACCAACAAGTTGTCCAAATTCCGGAAGAAGTGATAGTCGGTAGGTGATAGATCTGGTGAATGTGGTGGATGACGGAGAGTTTCCAATTCCAACTCCCGTAGCTTTGCCACGGTCAGTCGTGCAGTGTGCGGTCGAGCATTATCATGCAACAGGATTGGCATTGACCGATTGACCAATTTCGGTTGTTTAATAGCAAGTTGTTGCATCATTTCGTCCAGTTGCTTGCAATATACTTCAGCCGTTATCGATTTACCAGGTTTCATAAAGTTGTAGTAGATAACACCTGACCCGGACCACCAAATAGTCACCATAAGCTTCTTCTGTGTAATGTTGGGTTTCGCGTGATGTCTCGGTGGTTCATCAGCGTTCAACCACTGATGTGAGCGTTTACGATTGTCGTAGAGTATCCACTTTTCATCGCAGGTCACAATTCGATTCAAAAAAGATTCATTTTTGTGACGGGAAAGCAAAGAAGGGGAAGCCTCTAGACGTTGCGCCTGCTGCGCATCGGTCGATTCGTGCGGGACCCATTTGTCCAACTTCTTTATCTTACCAATTGCAGCTAAATGAACCAATATGGTGGGTATGGAAACATTGAATATCGATGCCAATTCACGTGTACTTTGAGATGGATCGGACTCCACTACGGCTCTCAAGTGATCATTATCCACCTTCGTCTTTGGTCTTCCACGTGGCTCATTAGCGAGGCTGAAATCTCCATCTCTGAAGTTTTTGAACCAATTGCCCACCGTTGCTTTAGTAGTTGAACCTTCACCAATACAGCGTTGATATTACGAGCTGTCTCCGACACTGTGGTTCCACGGCGGAACTCATATTCATATTGGGTCATTAAGTATGAAACTTTACAAATAGAACATAAACTTTTGCATTTTTTGGCACATGGACATGATTTATTTTCAATCGAAGTATGCGCCCATGTTATCTACACACTTCTGCCATTTTAGTGGTAGTTGGTCTATGCCTCTACTATAGAAGCCAGGAGTACGGGAATCAATGAGGTCGCGGAAGGCTGTTTCGACTGCCTGTTGAGAATTGAAGAATTTTCCCACCAACAAGTTGTCCAAATTCCGGAAGAAGTGATAGTCGGTAGGTGATAGATCTGGTGAATGTGGTGGATGACGGAGAGTTTCCAATTCCAACTCCCGTAGCTTTGCCACGGTCAGTCGTGCAGTGTGCGGTCGAGCATTATCATGCAACAGGATTGGCATTGACCGATTGACCAATTTCGGTTGTTTAATGGCAAGTTGTTGCATCATTTTGTCCAGTTGCTTGCAATATACTTCAGCCGTTATCGATGTACCAGGTTTCATAAAGTTGTAGTAGATAACACCTGACCCGGACCACCAAACAGTCACCATAAGCTTCTTCTGTGTAATGTTGGGTTTCGCGTGATGTCTCGGTGGTTCATCAGCGTTCAACCACTGATATGAGCGTTTACGATTGTCGTAGAGTATCCACTTTTCATCGCAGGTCACAATTCGATTCAAAAAAGATTCATTTTTGTGACGGGAAAGCAAAGAAGGGGAAGCCTCTAGACGTTGCGCCTGCTGCGCATCGGTCGATTCGTGCGGGACCCATTTATCCAACTTCTTTATCTTACCAATTGCAGCTAAATGAACCAATATGGTGGATATGGAAACATTGAATATCGATGCCAATTCACGTGTACTTTGAGATGGATCGGACTCCACTACGGCTCTCAAGTGATCATTATCCACCTTCGTCTTTGGTCTTCCACGTGGCTCATTAGCGAGGCTGAAATCTCCATCTCTGAAGTTTTTGAACCAATTGCCCACCGTTGCTTTAGTAGTTGAACCTTCACCAAATACAGCGTTGATATTACGAGCTGTCTCCGACCCTGTGGTTCCACGGCGGAACTCATATTCATATTGGGTCATTAAGTATGAAACTTTACAAATAGAACATAAACTTTTGCATTTTTTGGCACATGGACATGATTTATTTTCAATCGAAGTATGCGCCCATGTTATCTACACACTTCTGCCATTTTAGTGGTAGTTGGTCTATGCCTCTACTATAGAAGCCAGGAGTACGGGAATCAATGAGGTCGCGGAAGGCTGTTTCGACTGCCTGTTGAGAATTGAAGAATTTTCCCACCAACAAGTTGTCCAAATTCCGGAAGAAGTGATAGTCGGTAGGTGATAGATCTGGTGAATGTGGTGGATGACGGAGAGTTTCCAATTCCAACTCCCGTAGCTTTGCCACGGTCAGTCGTGCAGTGTGCGGTCGAGCATTATCATGCAACAGGATTGGCATTGACCGATTGACCAATTTCGGTTGTTTAATGGCAAGTTGTTGCATCATTTTGTCCAGTTGCTTGCAATATACTTCAGCCGTTATCGATGTACCAGGTTTCATAAAGTTGTAGTAGATAACACCTGACCCGGACCACCAAACAGTCACCATAAGCTTCTTCTGTGTAATGTTGGGTTTCGCGTGATGTCTCGGTGGTTCATCAGCGTTCAACCACTGATGTGAGCGTTTACGATTGTCGTAGAGTATCCACTTTTCATCGCAGGTCACAATTCGATTAAAAAAAGATTCATTTTTGTGACGGGAAAGCAAAGAAAGGGAAGCCTCTAGACGTTGCGCCTGCTGCGCATCGGTCGATTCGTGCGGGACCCATTTGTCCAACTTCTTTATCTTACCAATTGCAGCTAAATGAACCAATATGGTGGGTATGGAAACATTGAATATCGATGCCAATTCACGTGTACTTTGAGATGGATCGGACTCCACTACGGCTCTCAAGTGATCATTATCCACCTTCGTCTTTGGTCTTCCACGTGGCTCATTAGCGAGGCTGAAATCTCCATCTCTGAAGTTTTTGAACCAATTGCCCACCGTTGCTTTAGTAGTTGAACCTTCACCAAATACAGCGTTGATATTACGAGCTGTCTCCGACCCTGTGGTTCCACGGCGGAACTCATATTCATATTGGGTCATTAAGTATGAAACTTTACAAATAGAACATAAACTTTTGCATTTTTTGGCACATGGACATGATTTATTTTCAATCGAAGTATGCGCCCATGTTATCTACACACTTCTGCCATTTTAGTGGTAGTTGGTCTATGCCTCTACTATAGAAGCCAGGAGTACGGGAATCGATGAAGTCGCGGAAGGCTGTTTCGACTGCCTGTTGAGAATTGAAGAATTTTCCCACCAACAAGTTGTCCAAATTCCGGAAGAAGTGATAGTCGGTAGGTGATAGATCTGGTGAATGTGGTGGATGACGGAGAGTTTCCAATTCCAACTCCCGTAGCTTTGCCACGGTCAGTCGTGCAGTGTGCGGTCGAGTATTATCATGCAACAGGATTGGCATTGACCGATTGACCAATTTCGGTTGTTTAATGGCAAGTTGTTGCATCATTTTGTCCAGTTGCTTGCAAAATACTTCAGCCGTTATCGATGTACCAGGTTTCATAAAGTTGTAGTAGATAACACCTGACCCGGACCACCAAACAGTCACCATATGCTTCTTCTGTGTAATGTTGGGTTTCGCGTGATGTCTCGGTGGTTCATCAGCGTTCAACCACTGATGTGAGCGTTTACGATTGTCGTAGAGTATCCACTTTTCATCGCAGGTCACAATTCGATTAAAAAAAGATTCATTTTTGTGACGGGAAAGCAAAGAAGGGGAAGCCTCTAGACGTTGCGCCTGCTGCGCATCGGTCGATTCGTGCGGGACCCATTTGTCCAACTTCTTTATCTTACCAATTGCAGCTAAATGAACCAATATGGTGGGTATGGAAACATTGAATATCGATGCCAATTCACGTGTACTTTGAGATGGATCGAACTCTACTACGGCTCTCAAGTGATCATTATCCACCTTCGTCTTTGGTCTTCCACGTGGCTCATTAGCGAGGCTGAAATCTCCATCTCTGAAGGTTTTGAACCAATTGCTCACCGTTGCTTTAGTAGTTGAACCTTCACCAATACAGCGTTGATATTACGAGCTGTCTCCGACACTGTGGTTCCACGGCGGAACTCATATTCATAAATCACACGAATTTTGGACTTTTCCATAGTTCCATAAAAAAGAATCGACCAATAAAACTAATGAAGATATTTGAACAAACAAATATGACATTTGAAGAGCGAACATACATCTATCACACTAACCTAACCTGATACTGACATCTGGCGCCAAATTTGAGATAACAAATGTTAAAGATGGCGCTTTTACATTTGTAAAGTTTCATACTTAATGACCCAATAATATTGAAATATTTAATCTGTTGAAGCTGTTCAACACATTCCTCGTGAAAGTCTCGTTGCGACCAGCAAAAGTATATTTCGAATCGTTTCAAACGCCGCGCAGGGAGAGACGCGGCCTGCCGCGACGATGACCACCGATGGCCCGGAGGAGCGCGCGGGCGTTGGAACTGCGCGGATCGCGCGCGCCGCGGCCCCGAAAGGGGACGGAAAGAAAATCGGCTGGGAAGCGCACCGAAAGCGAGACGCGCGACGGATCAATGGCGTCGAATAAACGATAAAACGCATACGCGGCTTACATTAGGGTAGCCGCGATTGATACGTGATGCGGCAAATAAACAACATGCGTTGGCCGCCCGGCGATTGGTCGCGCGGCCAATAAAAGTGACCCGCGCACGCTTATCGCATGCGTGTCGCGTAACCTCGCGCGGCGGTAAGTAAGCGCTTTCTTGGCTTTTCGCACTGACGCAGGCAAACGCAAATGCAAGAACGCGCGCCGCAATGGCCGACTGCGCACTTTTTATTTCGGTCATTAAAGTTTCCGTCAGCGGAAACGCGCGATACGCGGCGATATTACTCGCTCGCTTCGTCCGGCCTCCTCGCGCTTCCCGAAGGGAGACGATGCGCGGTTTTTCTCAACCGCGTTCGCCCGCTCCACTCGCGTCTTCAAAAATGATGGAATGTCGAATAAACAGCAGTGCAGTTGTAATGCGTTTTACGTTCCGGTTATTTCAAGAGAATACGAAATTTTATATAATCGATTTCTACATTTTCGGTAGGGGAGAAGAACAAAAGAGGAGGCAAATGCATCATGTTTTTAAGTAGACTTGCTGCCCGCTGATAAGTATATTTCATGCGAGCGTGCGAGTAAACTATAAAGTACGTAACTTAAAGTACAATTTCAAGCCTCCGTTAAATTAAATATATATTTATCGATACGATTTATTCGTGCGGGTCGAACGCGCGAAATGAAGCTCGCGATACGCGATACGTGGCGACGCACGTTCACTCGTCTCGCTCGCGCGATGGAGTCACGAATGGACGATTAATGGACGATGAGGATGCATCGCGTCCCTTCGCCGCCAAGAAAAGAGAAAAAAAAGAGAGAACTGGCTGATAAATATGTTTAATACACTGGTGCGTGCGTGACACGACACGCACGCACCCGATAACCGATAACCGCGACGCATGGAGCATTGACACTCGTTCGATTCAGGCGCGCGCTCCGAGATTTTTCCAAGCGGCCCTGAAACGCGCGCAATGACAAGGAAAGGAGGAAACATTTTTAACCCGCCCGTATCCGGCGCGACGCTGCGGCAACCGGTCACCGATTTTTAAGACTTTATCGCGAAAAATTCAAAGTAAGCGACGGATTAAGCGGCGATAGGGAACGTTAAGCCCCCATCGGGCGAGGAGAGCAAAGCTGCGCGCATAATAAACCGCACAAATAATAAATTATCCTTCTATGAAATAAAATTGCCACCGAGTTGTTTTTCTTGCGCGTTCTGACGCATTTATCAATGACTCCTTGGTCGGCGATATTCACGTTCGTTCCTCCGGAACGTCTATCTGCTCAACGACGCATTTCACACCGACAGAAAAGATTTCTGGACTTAATGCTATTACTCTTTAATCTATCATAAAATAACATCGCTATAGCGACAATCATATTTATTATTGAAAAGAAGCATATTTTAATCTTGAATAGAAAATTCGAAAATCTAGATTCAAATAATCTTCGTGCTATCTCATTAATTTCCTCAGAAAGATTTAGATAACAATTTCCCTTTGCGAAAAAAAATCCCTTTTTTCGCAAAGGGATTCGATATTTAATAATTTTCGAGAGAAAATCGTAAAAACAAGGAAATTTTTGATGATCGTATTTTATACATCTAAAACGAAAATGTGCAAGAAAATGAAAACACTTGCACACACCTAATACATGGAAGAAAAAGTATGTACAATAAGTAACAGCGCTCTTTTTCATCATCAGGATTTCCAGCGGATGGAACCAATGATGCTGCACTCACAGAAAAGATTTCTGGACTTAATGCTATTACTCTTTAATCTATCATAAAATAAGATCGCTATAGCGACAATCATATTTATTATTGAAAAGAAGCATATTTTAATCTCGAATAGAAAATTCGAAAATCTGGATTAAAATAATCTTCGTGCTATCTCATTAATTTCCTCAGAAGGATTTGGATAAAAATTTCTAGCAAGTTCAAAATATTCTTGATTTAAGAATATTGTGAGATCTAAAAGACATCTTATTCTATTCTTCTAAGAGAATTTGTAGAATCTGCACAAAACGACCAATATTTATGTGTTGCAATCGAAAATCGGGAAAGTGTTTCTGTTATTTACAACGAATAAGTGCAATACTCTACAAGAAATATTAAAAGGTATGGAAATGTCTTATCTCGAATGTTATTTCTCAAGTAAGTATATTGTATATACTTACTTACATTTCCATATCTTTTAATATTTCTTGTAGAGTATTGCACTTCTTCATTGTAAATCTTTCCCGATTTTCGATTGCAACACATAAATATTGGCCGTTTTATCCGAATAAAGGACGCAGAAGCGCCGAGTCGACGAGCGACTGCGAGAAAATGATGCGTCGACATCGACAAAGCCCACTGTAAAGCGACGCTAATATCAAATTATTCTGCATACAAGAATATATAAGCATAAATGTGTACATGTTACTCTTGTCTGAAGACAGTAAGACAATCTTATTTAATTCGAGAGAGAAGAATAGAAATTACTGATTTAAATAAAAAATTGTTTTATTTTCATATTTTTTATACTTGTAATACGATTAAATTAGTCAAGAATATTTTTCGTCTTGTTATCAGAAATCCTTTCCGAGGGTGTACTTTCGAGACGCGAAAAAAAATCCCTTTTTTCGCAAAGGGATTCGATATTTAATAATTTTCGAGAGAAAATCGTAAAAACAAGGAAATTTTTGATGATCGTATTTTATACATCTAAAACGAAAATGTGCAAGAAAATGAAAACACTTGCACACACCTAATACATGGAAGAAAAAGTATGTACAATAAGTAACAGCGCTCTTTTTCATCATCAGGATTTCCAGCGGATGGAACCAATGATGCTGCACTCACAGAAAAGATTTCTGGACTTAATGCTATTACTCTTTAATCTATCATAAAATAAGATCGCTATAGCGACAATCATATTTATTATTGAAAAGAAGCATATTTTAATCTCGAATAGAAAATTCGAAAATCTGGATTAAAATAATCTTCGTGCTATCTCATTAATTTCCTCAGAAGGATTTGGATAAAAATTTCTACCAAGTTCACAATATTCTTGATTTAAGAATATTGTGAGATCTAAAAGACATCTTATTCTATTCTTCTAAGAGAATTTGTAGAATCTGCACAAAACGACCAATATTTATGTGTTGCAATCGAAAATCGGGAAAGTGTTTCTGTTATTTACAACGAATAAGTGCAATACTCTACAAGAAATATTAAAAGGTATGGAAATGTCTTATCTCGAATGTTATTTCTCAAGTAAGTATATTGTATATACTTACTTACATTTCCATATCTTTTAATATTTCTTGTAGAGTATTGCACTTATTCATTGTAAATCTTTCCCGATTTTCGATTGCAACACATAAATATTGGCCGTTTTATCCGAATAAAGGACGCAGAAGCGCCGAGTCGACGAGCGACTGCGAGAAAATGATGCGTCGACATCGACAAAGCCCACTGTAAAGCGACGCTAATATCAAATTATTCTGCATACAAGAATATATAAGCATAAATGTGTACATGTTACTCTTGTCTGAAGACAGTAAGACAATCTTATTTAATTCGAGAGAGAAGAATAGAAATTACTGATTTAAATAAAAAATTGTTTTATTTTCATATTTTTTATACTTGTAATACGATTAAATTAGTCAAGAATATTTTTTGTCTTGTTATCAGAAATCCTTTCCGAGGTTGCAGAGATGCCTCGCGAGAAACACGCTTAGTTCGTGAGAATCGAATAACATGTCGGTATCAAATTATGCAAGAGTAGGCGTTGGGAGAAACAGCAGCTAACAGGCCAGCTGTCGAAAAGTGTCTCTCCCATGTCCATACAGGAACGTCGTAGTAGGAACGTGGTAGGATACAAATATAATAGACGTGAGAGCGGGCTCTTTTATAATGATGCAACTTTCACGGAGTAAACTCTGTACAAAATCGTCATGTTTATTATATTCATGGGTCATTCGCGCGCATCTTTCTTTTTCCTAAAAAAAATCTCCATTTTTTCCATGCGATGCCTCAAATTCCAGATTGACAACGCAGAACTGCAAAACTCATACAATTTAATGCTGAATAAATTGTACGTCTGCGGACAATTTGGAAGCGTTGTAAAAATCCGTATCTTGCGGTATCTTGAAATTAATCGAGAGTCGATTAATTTCAGCCCGCCAGTCGCTCGTGTCGACTTTTAATTTTGTACGACGCACTCGCAGGAATTTACAGGCTTGTACGTGTAACTCGCAATAAGTACTAAATACAAATACGCGTTCGTTGATATCGAAACTTCGACAAAGTACACTCGTATTTACAATATATAAGTAACAAAAGGATTTCGTCGCGTTTACAGTTTTATCGTAAATCGTGAAAGTTCAATATGTATACAAATCGCGCATGAATATATCTTTATCAAAGTGTAAAAAATGTATTTGCATTTCGCGCTTGCCGCTTTAATCGACCCGTGATTCCGCATTACGTTCGAGCATTTTGCGCCAACGTAGATCAGATAAAACAATTCATAACAACGTTGGTATCGCGTGCACAAGGCACGTTAACGGTGATCACAATGTTAAAGTCGTTACAATGTTGCATTACGCTTATTAGCCGTCAATGATTTCACTTTCACAAGCCACTTTCCTGATTGAAACACATACGTGTGTGTATCTGTATCTACTCGGAATAACAACTTAAGCAATACGGAACGATCGTCTCTCGATCGTGTATTCTCGCGTGTAACTTCAATATACAAAAGGCAAAATAAAAATGCTAAAATATAAAATGCCGGGAATGTTTGTGCATTAGCTATCGTGCTTGCGCATCATTATGTGAATTAAATATAAATCGATCAACATGCACATGTATATATAATACAAAATATTGGCAAACACTTTTGCATACACTTTGCAACGCAGTTGTCTACCCTACGGCAAATTGAAAAAACGTAAATGTACGTTCGATAAAATTCCGGCTGCTCTTTTATCTCACGATGAATATCCTATTCTCTATATCCGCCTTAAAAAATCGATTTATTTATTTATTTATTACAAAATATATGTAGGCGTCTAGAAATTAATCAGATCTTTGCGGTTTATGTACAAACGGAAATCTTTTGGCAACGAAGCCCTTCATCGCGTGTATAGGTCGACAATTAGATGTAGAGAAACATATTTTATTTCTATTTCGCGAAGCTATTTCATGATCGATCAATATGCAACTACGTACCATCCGCCTTTTTCCGGTATTTTAACAAATTATACCAATATATTATGCACTCGTAACGATTCGTCTCGCTGACGTCAGGCTACTCTCTAAGTGATTTGCATAGTAGAAACAACTAGTTAAATATAATTAACGGATAATTATAACGCTGGTATATGAAGTATACAGGGTGGCCCATTTAAATTTATACAGTCGATTTTTTAAAAAACTAAAAGAGATACGAAAAAATGTTCCAGACAGACATGTCACGATTTCGAGGGGGACATAAGATGATACCATTGGTTTGACCTTGAATAGTCGTTTGAAGGTCACGCGAAGATCACCTTCAATTTCTTAAATTGAAACCCCAACTTTTTATTGCAGATTCTTATTCTCCATCGAAAAGTAAGTAACTTTTGTCTGAAACATTTTTCCGAAAAATGTCATCTTATGTCCTTAAAATGTCCTCAAAACTCATCTTAAAGATCATTTTAAGGACATAAGATGACATTTTTCGGAAAAATGTTTCAGACAAAAGTTACTTACTTTTCGATGGAGAATAAGAATCCGCAATAAAAAGTTGGGGTTTCAATTTAAGAAATTGAAGGTGATCTTCGCGTGACCTTCAAACGACTATTCAAGGTCAAACCACCATTGGTACCATATCATCTTATGTCCCCCTCGAAATCGTGACATGTCTGTCTGAAACATTTTTTCGTATCTCTTTTAGTTTTTTAAAAAATCGACTGTATAAATTAAAATGGGCCACCCTGTATAAAGACACATTTACGCTAGGCGTGTAAAAAATCTATCTTAGAACTACGTAATCCCGCTAGGCCGCTTGTATGTATTCAAAGTTTAGTGGCGCGACTCTCGCCATTTGAACAAATCTCTTTGCATTACATATCACTTACTCGTACGTGATGTACATTTCTTGTTTTACCCTGCTCTGGAGTACCCGGAAGGGGAGCCACATGATATCCGGATATCATGGCGACTCGACCGAGCACCAGCTCGTCCGAGGTATAATCCCGTGCGTTCGCGATTCCCTCGAGGTTTTCGTATGAAAGATCGTAAAGGAAAGGAACTAATCGTTGTAATTCAAATTATTCCCTCTCGAGAATATTATAAAAATAAAATCGGCGTAAAACGACAAACCGTTTGAAATATCAGCACGATTGTTCAGCCCCAGCGATTTCTCGTGCGGAGCCACGCGTTTGCGCGATTATCGATCAATACCCTGCAACAGTTCGAAAGACAGCTCTCTCAATTCACAACGCGTCGTCCAAGTTTTTTATGAGCCTTTGGATAGCCTACGCTAGAGTCCGCGACCTCATTCAGGCGGCAAATTCGTGGTTTCGTTTCGACGTTGCAGCCGTTCCGGGTGCGAGCAGGCCAACTGGCTGAAGTCGCGGACGACGTCGTTGAACGTTTCATCACCGGTGACGCCGATCTCGGAGTCCTTCATCTCTTCGTTCAGGAGGCCGAGTCGCAGTCTGCAATAATAGCCGAACGCTGAGTACATTGAACAGCTCAACGTGTAAACCACGCACGCTCGCGTAACACACACTTACAGGGTAACGATGTCGGCGTTCGCCTCCTTCACAGCGATCGACAGGGGTTTCACCCCGCTCTCGTCCTCGATGTGCTGATCGGCACGGTGCTTCAGAAGTAGGCACACTTGTGCAGTGTGTCCTGCATCGTGAACATTCGTCAAGTCGTATCAGTTTTTGTGTTTTCAATCAGAAATAGAAGAGTAACATTAAGGGGGGAGCCTGCTTTAGAACGTTGAAAATAAGGTATAATTTTACGAATTTTTTTGGAGAAACTATACAGCGGATCATTATAAAACTTTGATGCATTTATTAGTATTGGGTCGTCCGGAAAGTTCGTGCCGATTTTTAATAGATGGCGTTGGAGCATGTCTGAATATATCAATGTTATTGAAAACATACGATTCATATACATATGCTTAAAGGTGACATTTCAACGCATCTTTAGGAAAAAAGTTGTTTCAGATAAATTGATTCGTGTCAGTTTTGTACTCTTTTGAAGATGGAAGAAACCAAAGAACATTTTAGACACTTGATGCTTTTCTTTTACCGGAAAGGCAAAAATGCCTCACAAGCAACAAATTCGATATGTTCTGTTTACGGAGAAGGCGCTTTAGCTGAAAGAACCGTACGTAAGTGGTTCGCTAAGATTAGAGCTGGTGATTTTAACCTTAAAGACCAAGAACGCTCGGGCAGACCCTCTACTACTGATGATGACCAAATCAAGACACTGATCGAGAATAACCCGCGCTACACGACACGTGAATTAGCAGAGATACTGAAAATATCGAAAACCACTGTCCACGATCATGTAGTGAAGCTTGGTTACGTAAGTCGCTATGATGTATGGGTTCCGCATAATTTGGCCGAAAAAAATTTAATGAATCGCATTTCCATCTGCGACTCGCTGTACAAGCGCAACGAAAACGTACCATTTTTGAAGCAATTAGTGACGGGTGACGAAAAATGGATCATTTACAACAATGTAAAACGAAAAAGATCCTGGGGTAAGCGAAATGAACCAGCATTAACCGCTCCGAAAGCCGGCCTTCATCCAAAAAATGTCATGCTCTGTGTCTGGTGGGATTGGAAAGGAATCCTATATTATGAGCTCCTACCACACAACCAAACGATAAATGCAGATAAGTACTGCTCGCAACTGGACGAATTAAAGACAGCGATTCAGGAAAAACGTCCAGAATTAGCTAATAGGAAGGGCTTCGTGTTCCATCAGGACAATGCCAGACCTCATGTTTCTTTGACTACCCGACAAAAATTGTTGGAGTTTGGCTGGGATGTGCCACCTCACCCACCGTATTCACCAGACATTGCACCTTCAGACTTTCACTTATTTAGGTCTGTGCAAAATTCTCTTAGCGGCAAGAACTTCAACTCTTTGATCGACATAAAAAACCACCTGGAGGAGTTTTTCGCCGAGAAACCTAAGAAGTTCTGGGAGAATGGAATCTTCCAGTTGCGTGAAAGATGGACAAAGGTTGTGAAACAAAACGGTGCATACATAAGTCAATAAATATTTATCGACATAAAAAAATGTTGCCTTTGAATTTTCCTTCAAAATCGGCACGAACTTTCCGGACGACCCAATACATGTTTAAAGAAAAAAAAATTATTTTTTGATTTGAATATATCGCCTGTAGAGGTCGTCCTGGAGGCACTTAGTGCAGCCGGCATTGTAAATTGGTGAGCATTCTCCCGCCTCCAAATTTCATCCAAACTGAAAAATTGAAATATTTTCTCGTTATTTATGAATTCCCATCGTCGATGAACCTTTAATATTCATAAAAACATTAAGTTAAACAATTATTTTTGCATGAAAAAGTTCAAAAACTTTGCCCAAAAATCGTACTTTTGTGTTCTAAGCTCCACCATTTTGGCACTTTTCAACTTTTTTCTTCTCTCTTGGTTCATCGACGATGAGAATTCATAAATAACGAGAACACATTTCAATTTTTCAGTTTAGACGAAATTTCGAGGCAGGAGAATGCTCACCAATTTGCAACGCCGGCGACGCGGCTGCACTGAGATTTCTCCAGGACGACCTCTACAGGCGATATATTCAAATAAAAAAATAATTTTTTTATCTTTAAACATGTACTAATAAATGCATCAAAGTTGTATAATGATCCGCTGTATAGTTTCTCCAAAAACAATTCGTAAAATATACCTTATTTTAAGCGTTCTAAATGTAAGGTCGTCAAGTTAGGTGATTCACCCTGTATAATTCCAACGTCGTGGGTTCTACGTTCGCGTTAAGGGGGGAGCCTGCTTTAGAACGTTGAAAATAAGGTATAATTTTACGAATTTTTTTGGAGAAACTATACAGCGGATCATTATAAAACTTTGATGCATTTATTAGTACATGTTTAAAGAAAAAAAAAATTATTTTTTGATTTGAATATATCGCCTGTAGAGGTAGTCCTGGAGGCACTTAGTGCAGCCGGCATTGTAAATTGGTGAGCATTCTCCCGCCTCCAAATTTCATCCAAACTGAAAAATTGAAATATTTTCTCGTTATTTATGAATTCCCATCGTCGATGAACCTTTATTATTCATAAAAACATTAAGTTAAACAATTATTTTTGCATGAAAAAGTTCAAAAACTTTGCCCAAAAATCATACTTTTGTGTTCTAAGCTCCACCATTTTGGCACTTTTCAACTTTTTTCTTCTCTCTTGGTTCATCGACGATGGGAATTCATAAATAACGAGAACACATTTCAATTTTTCAGTTTAGACGAAATTTCGAGGCAGGAGAATGCTCACCAATTTGCAACGCCGGCGACGCGGCTGCACTAAGATTTCTCCAGGACGACCTCTACAGGCGATATATTCAAATAAAAAAATAATTTTTTTATCTTTAAACATGTACTAATAAATGCATCAAAGTTGTATAATGATCCGCTGTATAGTTTCTCCAAAAACAATTCGTAAAATATACCTTATTTTCAGCGTTCTAAATGTAAGGTCGTCAAGTTAGGTGATTCACCCTGTATAATTCCAACGTCGTGGGTTCTACGTTCGCGTTAAGGGGGGAGCCTGCTTTAGAACGTTGAAAATAAGGTATAATTTTACGAATTTTTTTGGAGAAACTATACAGCGGATCATTATAAAACTTTGATGCATTTATTAGTACATGTTTAAAGAAAAAAAAAATTATTTTTTTATTTGTATATATCGCCTGTAGAGGTAGTCCTGGAGGCACTTAGTTCAGCCGGCATTGTAAATTGGTGAGCATTCTCCCGCCTCCAAATTTCATCCAAACTGAAAAATTGAAATATTTTCTCGTTATTTATGAATTCCCATCGTCGATGAACCTTTATTATTCATAAAAACATTAAGTTAAACAATTATTTTTGCATGAAAAAGTTCAAAAACTTTGCCCAAAAATCGTACTTTTGTGTTCTAAGCTCCACCATTTTGGCACTTTTCAACTTTTTTCTTCTCTCTTGGTTCATCGACGATGGGAATTCATAAATAACGAGAACACATTTCAATTTTTCAGTTTAGACGAAATTTCGAGGCAGGAGAATGCTCACCAATTTGCAACGCCGGCGACGCGGCTGCACTAAGATTTCTCCAGGACGACCTCTACAGGCGATATATTCAAATAAAAAAATAATTTTTTTATCTTTAAACATGTACTAATAAATGCATCAAAGTTTTATAATGATCCGCTGTATAGTTTCTCCAAAAACAATTCGTAAAATATACCTTATTTTCAGCGTTCTAAAGCAGGCTCCCCCCTTAATTCATACCTAATTCCGTTGCCAAGTGCAGCGGAGTCTTGCCCTCGGCGTCCTGACAGTTGATTCGCGCGCCGTTCAGGAGAAGGTACTCGCACGACATAACGGAACCCTGTGTATGCAGTCATCGTTAGATTTTATATTCAAGAATAATGCAGAGAAAAATAATCTGTAGAATAGGAAAAGGAAGCACGCACGCTTATTATTGCTTGGTGCAGGGCGCTGCGGTTCTTATCGTTAACGTTCGACCAGAGTTTATCCGCGTCGGCGGCCAACGCCGCGCACATCACGGGCAGATTGTGCGCCGCCGCGGCCTTGTAGAGCAACATCTCGGGGTGTAGATTCTCTATGTCCTCCTCGTCGGTGAATTCCTCGTCCTCGCCGGCTGTCGAATCTTGATCGGAGCTCAGCTCGAGATTGCCGTCGATCGCGGGTTTCGGCACGTCGCAACCAAACATCAATATATCCAACTCGGTTTTCTCATGGCAGTGCTTCTCCGACTTGAGATCTTCATTTTCAGACACGCTCTTGTCATCGTCTTTGGCATTACTGGCATGATCGCCGAGATTCTTCCTCGATTCGCTGGCTGCAGGCGCATTGCCGTCCGATTCGCCCTCCGCGAGACCGACGTCTTGCGCCGCCGGTTCGCCGCACGCGACGGCCTCTCCGACGGTCTTGGCGTGCTTGCTGGCATCGTTCAGATCATTTTGCGAGCGGTTTAAGATCTTTCCGTAGAGGGTCGAGGTATTCTTCAGGTCAACGTTGGCGCTGTCGTCGGAACTCACCGAGTCCCGCTCCGCCTTCTTCGCCTTGCCGACGGAATTCAAGCTATCGATCGACGTGTGCTTGCTGTCATCCGAGCTCGCGGAATGCTGACTCTCCTTCACGGACGATAACGCCGATGCTTTGTTACAATTATTGATCCTGTCGCAGCTGCGTGGCCTGCGCCGCAGCTTGCGCACGCTCCACTTCCGGAAGCGCATTTGCTCTCGGCTGGCGTGGTGCCCGGCCAGCATCGCGTCAGCCAACGGCTTCACGAACTTGCGATCTACGTACTTCAATTTTATCCAAGCCTCGCGAATATTCCTGGAAGAAGAGAGAATAAATTTTCTTCTGAGATTTTTCACTTATCGTTGTTAGAGATAATCGATATATATACAGGGTGTCCCATTTTATATTTGTCAGTAAAATATTTCGATACGACGTCGTTTCAGAGAAAAATGTTTCAGACAAAAGTTATATGGCTTCGAGGGGGCAAGATGATGATATTCTCAATTTAATTGTAGATGGCGCCACTTTCGAGATTTCATCATGGCGGCCATTTTTTTAAATGGAAGTCGATTTTTCTCTCTAAGTAAAAGTTGTAGCTGACAATGAGGCGAATACAACGGTTTTTTGTTTTTTGAAATTGGACCATTTTTCAGTGAGTTACAGCGTTTCAAAGTTTATAACGTCTCTCCATGGTCCGTGCTTTGCTAACTTTAGTAGCCCGCATTCGGCTTCTCATCACTTCTTGGTGAGACAGGTTTTGAGATCGCTGATTACACTCACACATTTGCTGTTTTCACCACTGTTATTTGTTAGTCTACACGAAACGAGACATCCAAACAGACGTCACCCGTCATTTCATAGAATCAAATCACATTTTACATTTTACATCTTTTCCAGCTTTTCTAACACAAAGTTCATTTTATACGTTTATAAGATTAAAAATTATGGTCGACTATTCTTGGAATAATATTTAACGAAAAAATACTTTATTATAGTGTTTTGAAAAGCTCTCGAGGTAAGCTACAAGACTGTATAATAAGAAATAAAGAGATCCATTAAAAAAAAAGTTAACCTTCACATAAACCTTGACAGGTGCACCCAAGGTCAAATCAGTGGCAGCATCTTATGTCCCCCTTGAAGTCATAAAACTTTTGTAAGAAACATTTTTCGATACAAGATTTGGTTTATGTGTATACCTAAATTGTAAAACAGTATACTTTGGAACACTGTAACTCACTGAAAAATGGTCCAATTTCAAAAAACAAAAAACCGTTGTATTCGTCTCATTATCAGCTACAACTTTTACTTAGAAAAATCGACTTCCATTAAAAAAATGGCCGCTATGATGAAATCTCGAAAGTGGCGCCATCTACAATTAAATTGAGAATATCATCTTGCCCCCTCGAAGCCATATAACTTTTGTCTGAAACATTTTTCTCTGAAACGACGTCGTATCGAAATATTTTACTGACAAATATAAAATGGGACACCCTGTATATACAGGGTGTCCCGGGTTTTAACCGACAAACTGCGGGAGCATATTCTACTAGTGGAAATAAGAAAAAATTCTTATATCCAGTTTGCTTAGAAATGCTTTATTACAAAGTTATAAACCAATATTGAAAAGAAATATGAGATAAGTAACAACGGATTTTTTCACAAAAATAAAAATTATCTACGCAATGATATAGTGACGCATTTCAAAATGTTGTCCTTGCACATCGATACAAGCTAGACATCGACGTAGTACAGAATTTGTTACGGTACGACATTCCTGAAAATTTTGTTGCATCTCAGTAACTGAATTAGTAATTCGTTGCTTTAAATCTTCAAGCGAGATTACTTCTGTACTGTAAACTTTATTTTTTAAAGTTCCCCATAAATAAAAATCAAGAGGCGTTAAATCGGGCGATCTTGGAGGCCAGAAAACCGGTCCTCCTCGACCAATCCACCTATGAGCGTAATGTTCATCTAACCAGTTTCTAACTTGTCTAGCATAGTGCGATGGACAACCGTCTAACTGTATCCAGCTGTTTTGGCGAAACTGCAGTGGCACATTTTCCATCAAAATTGGTAAATCGTTTGATAAGAATCTTCGAAAAGATTCTCCGTTCAATCGGTCAGGTAAAAAGAACGGACCAATAAGCCGGTCATGAAGCATACCCATCCAAACATTACATCGAAATTCGTGTTGAAAGTTTCTTTGTCTGGTAGTATGTGGATTATTATGAGCCCATACACGAAATGAATATCAGTGTATTCCTCATTTGAAAACACTTTTGTCATTCTGATAGTAATTGCTAGTTGACACGACGATTGAAATCTAACAGCTACTGTTGTGAAAGTAACAATCATACTGAATCGTTTCAACATAGTGAACATGAATACATGTGAATACACATAACATAAACATCTTCGACCTTGCAAATTCTACACTATGTTCCGTTGTTACTTATCTCATATTTCTTTTCAATATTGGTTTATAACTTTGTAATAAAGCATTTGTAAGCAAACTCGATATAAGAATTTTTTCTTATTTCCACTAGTAGAATATGCTCCCGCAGTTTGTCGGTTAAAACCCGAGACACCCTGTATATCGATGCTACATACGCGTTGCATTTAGGTGTGGCCTTGGCGATGTCGGAAGGTACAGGTAGAGCCTCGTATATGCTATTCACCACGGAATTCCCCAGCTCCGCCATTACTTTCAGTATCTCTGGCTCCCAATCGTCCAGGGTCAAGGAGCGGACTTTGCTGTAGTGCACCCCGAGGCTTCGGTGCACGCCGGAGCATTCTGCGCAAATATTAAATGCAAATGTCAAGTATACGTGTAATTGATCGGCACGGCAATGATACATCCACAAGGTTCACAAGGTTCACCTATGCAGAGCGTGATGCCCAAGTTAATACTGGCCCATCTCGGATTGGCGTCACCGCAATCGCAGCAGACGTCGTTGCCCGAGATCTTCAACAGTTGTTCCCACACTCTGAAATTGCGATCATTTTTCTGAAGACTTGCCAACTCAGAAATCCCGACGCGAAGTTCAGCGATCAGAAAAAACGTATTACCTTGATTTCGGTCTCGTCAGGTGGGGTCTCACGGGGCCCTTACTGTCGCGCGACTGCGACTGCGGGTTGACGTTAGCACCTAAACTCATGCCTCTCTGAATCGCGGCGCCGATGGCCTGCTGCATCGCCGTCACCCACGCCAGATACGCCTCCTCGCTATCGGCCTGCAGTATGTGACTTCTGTGAATGGAAAAAATATTTTTATTTATTTAGAAGGGCCGAATAATTTTTTATTCATTGCCACGCGAGCGAGAATGCATCTGCTCACTTGGTCGGACTTAAAACTTCGAAGCAGTTCCTCCTGTCGCAGTCGACCACGGGCTTGACGGTGCACAGCCGTAGATCCTCCTCCATGATCGTGTACTCCTCGTCGCCCGTTCGCTTCCGGTATACCAGCTGGTGATCCCTCAAGCAAAACCACCTCCTGTTCCAGGTCTTGAAAGCATTACTGGTTCTTTTAAACAAGTAGCCCTCCATCTTGGGATTGCCGGGTACCGGGGAGGGGATCAGATCTCGATTATTAACGTAAATGTGCCGGTTCTCCATCTCCTTCTCGAGCTTACTCGAATCGTTTCTCATCTTATCTAGGTTCTCGTCGAGACTTTTCAAAAACGGATCCAAGTCTTGAGCAAGATCGCTACCTTGGTGGTAGTAAGTAGTGCACGCGTGCATGTAGCTCAGCAGCGTGCCCAACACCTCGTGGCGTTTGCGCGCCTGCAGCATCGTCAGCGCGTGAATGTAGTCTAACGCGGTGTGCCGGAAGCACGAGCGGGTGGCCGACAGAATGTTCGACGTTTCCTCGTACTCCGCCGGCCGTGACTTCGGCACTTGGGAATTTCTGTTCAGCGCGATATCGAGGTCGCCGGAGATCCTCTCGAAGTAGTGCCGCGACTCCTTCACTCTCTTGATGTCGCTGCGGAAATATTCACGGTGAGACTCTTCAGCGAGCTGCCGGGATGCGCAACTTACCTCTTGATAAAATTATTGAGATCCTTCATCACGGTCCTGGAGGCTTGGTCTATCAAGATGCTGTGATACTTGTTCATCTCTTGTAGCGCATGAATAAGTTTGTTTAAGAATGCCATTATTTCCGGATCATCGCTGAAGTACAGGGACAACTCCCACAGACTGTTAGCAAATTGGCTATTAGGGAGACAGAACGATTGTTAATGTTTATTTCCTGTTAGCATTTCTGTTACGCAAGTGTGTGTGTGTGTGCAAAAAATTTATATCCTAGTTAGGACAAAGATTCAATTTTAAATAATTTTAATTTTAAGATTAAATACTAGTCATGTGACCATTTGGGATTATCGTTCAGGATGCATGCATTTTCTCGTTATCTCTATCTTTTCTACATCTACGCTTTGAAGTAACTCCCGTGTTAGTCGATAGCATCAAAACATATATACAGGGTGGCCCATTTAAATTTATACAGTCGATTTTTTAAAAAACTAAAAGAGATACGAAAAAATGTTTCAGACAGACATGTCACGATTTCGAGGGGGACATAAGACGATACCATTGGTTTGACCTTGAATAGTCGTTTGAAGGTCACGCGAAGATCACCTTCAATTTCTTAAATTGAAACCCCAACTTTTTATTGCGGATTCTTATTCTCCATCGAAAAGTAAGTAACTTTTGTCTGAAACATTTTTCCGAAAAATGTCATCTTATGTCCTTAAAATGTCCTCAAAACTCATCTTGAAGATCATTTTAAGGACATAAGATGACATTTTTCGGAAAAATGTTTCAGACAAAAGTTGCATGTTTTCTCGCGTAGAATCCGCATCCGTAATAAAAAATACCATGTCTCATTAAAAAAAAATTTCAGACCGGAAGTTAGAATTCTGAAATTTTTTTTTAATGAGACATGGTATTATAAAATGATCTTCAAGATGAGTTTTGAGGACATTTTAAGGACATAAGATGACATTTTTCGGAAAAATGTTTCAGACAAAAGTTACTTACTTTTCGATGGAGAATAAGAATCTGCAATAAAAAGTTGGGGTTTCAATTTAAGAAATTGAAGGTGATCTTCGCGTGACCTTCAAACGACTATTCAAGGTCAAACCACCATTGGTACCATATCATCTTATGTCCCCCTCGAAATCGTGACATGTCTGTCTGGAACATTTTTTCGTATCTCTTTTAGTTTTTTAAAAAATCGACTGTATAAATTAAAATGGGCCACCCTGTATATGCTTTAAATGCATGATGTATACAGCAATATAATAATTTATTCTTTATATTTTGCAGTACGTACGATTAGTCATTAGCTTTTAACATAGTAGTGATTGCATTCTACCCCACAAAGCATATTCGTACACTTACTTCTGCTGTCCAACAAAGGCTTTCCCAGTATCGATAGTTAGGCTGCAATTCTTTAGTACCTGAAAACAATAAAATTACAATTGACACTAATTAAAGTATGACAATTGAATAAAGCGTTATTCTTGTTATTACACATCATTGCTTCGATACATTGTAATTTATATACTGCTATTACGCTATTTCCTGTAATTTCTGAACAGCGTGGAAACCATGCAATCATCGGAATTTAATTGACAATAAAACCATGGCGCACAGTACCTTATCCAACTTCTGCTCGAGTTGATCTATGTTCTTCTCCACCTCTTCGATGCAGGATCTGCAAGAAAGTCGCAAAGATATACACTTTACACGACGCTTTCGTCTGAAAAAATTTTAATCGCGCGAACGCGGCGACGAGAAATTTTCTCGCATCGACGACCGTCCAGTGACGGCACGGACTCACGATCGCAGGAATTATGTTCCCTGGCAAGGCCGATTAAATGAAAGGCGAGGGGCCTCACCGAAACTTTGGAGTATCTCGTAAACATTCCTCGAAGTCGATCAAAGGCTTCATTTTGTACTATTCGTTCCCCCGGATCTACGAATGTGGCCTCGTTCGTTGCGCTGTGGTCCCCGAGTGTCGCACGCGCGATATTTTCCATGAAACGACGCGTCAATCGGCAAATCCGGCGCAATTAATAACAACTCCGAGCAGTCGCGTCAGAAGCAACGCGCTTCCCACTATTCCGTCAAGCGCCAGCCGAGTCCAGCTGAGTCAACTGAAGTCAGGTACGCACCACTGCCTCGCAGGGCTGTCAACGTACGCGCGGCCGCGGGTATTTCAAGCTTTGACGGTGCGTTCCCCGCTCACGATCAATTTCGAGTGAAAGCGATACGATACAGAAAATAGAGCAATTTTTCGAGTTTGTGTGTGTGATTTGTTAACACGGAGTGTGCGAAATAAAAGGATCGCCCTATCGCAATTAAACAAATAAGGTAATCTTAATTTTTCTCCTATTTTTCCATTTTCCACTTGGAGCAAGACTTTTATCTGGTTTACTATTTCGCCATGATGTTTGGAGCCAGAATTGTCTGAGAGATTTGTTTTGCCGCTAAGCAAGTTTGTTAAACAATCAAACGATCTTCGGAGTATAGAAAAATAAAGTAAAAATCAGTTTTTGGTATGTATGTACACTGACCGGCAATGAATCGTTTCGCAAATGGCGGAGCCTGTCCTACGTTGCCCGGCACTCTAGCGTATAACGCAGCGGCGGTAGATGGCGGCCGATCGCCGAATTCATCGACGATGGTAACTGATCGCCTCGTATGATCATGAGCAGCGAAAGAAATATCATTCCGTCGATAACGACATGTGTGTATCAGAGGGCGGAAAAAAATATGAATTGAATCATTTCCAATGATAATATATCATTGGTTTTAAATACTTTTATTGATCAAAGTTATGCGAATGAAAGTGTTCTTTCGTCAAATACAGGGTGTCCCGGGTTTAACCGACAAACTGCGGGAGCATATTATACCAGTGGAAATAAGAAAAAATTCTTATATCGAGTTTGCTTAGAAATGCTTTATTACAAAGTTATAAACCAATATTGAAAAGAAATATGAGATAAGTAACAACGGATTTTTTCACAAAAAAAAAATCATGTACGCAATGATTTAGTGACGCATTTCAAAATGTTGTCCTTGCACATCGATACAAGCTAGACGTCGACGTAGTACAGAATTTGTTACAGTACGACATTCCTGAAAATTTTGTTGCATCTCAGTAACTGAATTAGTAATTCGTTGCTTTAAATCTTCAAGCGAGATTACTTCTGTACTGTAAACTTTATTTTTTAAAGTTCCCCATAAATAAAAATCAAGAGGCGTTAAATCGGGCGATCTTGGAGGCCAGAAAACCGGTCCTCCTCGACCAATCCACCTATGAGCGTAATGTTCATCTAACCAGTTTCTAACTTGTCTAGCATAGTGCGATGGACAACCGTCTAACTGTATCCAGCTGTTTTGGCGAAACTGCAGTGGCACATTTTCCATCAAAATTGGTAAATCGTTTGATAAGAATCTTCGAAAAGATTCTCCGTTCAATCGGTCAGGTAAAAAGAACGGACCAATAAGCCGGTCATGAAGCATACCCATCCAAACATTACATCGAAATTCGTGTTGAAAGTTTCTTTGTCTGGTAGTATGTGGATTATTATGAGCCCATACACGAAATGAATATCAGTGTATTCCTCATTTGAAAACACTTTTGGCATTCTGATAGTATTGGGTCGTCCGGAAAGTTCGTGCCGATTTTGAAGGAAAATTCAAAGGCAACATTTTTTTATGTCGATAAATATTTATTGACTTATGTATGCACCGTTTTGTTTCACAACCTTTGTCCATCTTTCACGCAACTGGAAGATTCCATTCTCCCAGAACTTCTTAGGTTTCTCGGCGAAAAACTCCTCAAGGTGGTTTTTTATGTCGATCAAAGAGTTGAAGTTCTTGCCGCTAAGAGAATTTTGTAAAGACCTAAATAAGTGAAAGTCTGAAGGTGCAATGTCTGGTGAATACGGTGGGTGAGGTAGCACATCCCAACCAAACTCCAACAATTTTTGTCGGGTAGTCAAAGAAACATGAGGTCTGGCATTGTCCTGATGGAACACGAAGCCCTTCCTATTAGCTAATTCTGGACGTTTTTCCTGAATCGCTGTCTTTAATTCGTCCAGTTGCGAGCAGTACTTATCTGCATTTATCGTTTGGTTGTGTGGTAGGAGCTCATAATATAGGATTCCTTTCCAATCCCACCAGACACAGAGCATGACATTTTTTGGATGAAGGCCGGCTTTCGGAGCGGTTAATGCTGGTTCATTTCGCTTACCCCAGGATCTTTTTCGTTTTACATTGTTGTAAATGATCCATTTTTCATCACCCGTCACTAATTGCTTCAAAAATGATACGTTTTCGTTGCGCTTGTACAGCGAGTCGCAGATGGAAATGCGATCCATTAAATTTTTTTCGGCCAAATTATGCGGAACCCATACATCATAGCGACTTACGTAACCAAGCTTCACTACATGATCGTGGACAGTGGTTTTCGATATTTTCAGTATCTCTGCTAATTCACGTGTCGTGTAGCGCGGGTTATTCTCGATCAGTGTCTTGATTTGGTCATCATCAGTAGTAGAGGGTCTGCCCGAGCGTTCTTGGTCTTTAAGGTTAAAATCACCAGCTCTAATCTTAGCGAACCACTTACGTACGGTTCTTTCAGCTAAAGCGCCTTCTCCGTAAACAGAACATATCGAATTTGTTGCTTGTGAGGCATTTTTGCCTTTCCGGTAAAAGAAAAGCATCAAGTGTCTAAAATGTTCTTTGGTTTCTTCCATCTTCAAAAGAGTACAAAACTGACACGAATCAATTTATCTGAAACAACTTTTTTCCTAAAGATGCGTTGAAATGTCACCTTTAAGCATATGTATATGAATCGTATGTTTTCAATAACATTGATATATTCAGACATGCTCCAACGCCATCTATTAAAAATCGGCACGAACTTTCCGGACGACCCAATAATTGCTAGTTGACACGACGATTGAAATCTAACAGCTACTGTTGTGAAAGTAACAATCATACTGAATCGTTTCAACATAGTGAACATGAATACATGTGAATACACATAACATAAACATCTTCGACCTTGCAAATTCTACACTATGTTCCGTTGTTACTTATCTCATATTTCTTTTCAATATTGGTTTATAACTTTGTAATAAAGCATTTGTAAGCAAACTCGATATAAGAATTTTTTCTTATTTCCACTAGTAGAATATGCTCCCGCAGTTTGTCGGTTAAAACCCGGGACACCCTGTATATTGGTGGTCCCGAAAAGGACCGTTTGTAATTAGCTGTGGTGCAGCAAAAAAAGAGATCGCACTCGTATTCCTTGTTCCGTGCAAACGGTGCGCAAATGGATTAAACGTTAGCAAGAACAAGGGAAGAAGGGTGTTATGGATAAACGGAAAAATAATAGAAGAGGACGAGTGTCAAATGCTGAACAAGATCTTTTATTGCTCTACCAGGTAGATAGCAACCCTTTTCTTTCGGTATCAGAAACTGTAACTCGGTTGAATTTACCACGTTCGGAACGGACTGCGCGACGCCGATTACAAGAAGCAAATGTGCATTGCTATAGGCCTGCCCGAAAGTTTTGTTTAACCGATGTGCATCGCGACAACCGTATTGCGTTTGCATTGCAGCAAATAAATACAGCTTTACCGGAGGATTGGGAGCGTACTATTTGGACAGACGAAAAAGTATTTTGTTCGACAGTTGATCGACGTTTACATGTGTGGAGACCCGTTGACTCTAATCGTCTAGATCCAAAATATGTTGTTCCTCGCGATCGGAGTGGGCGTATCACTTGTGGTATGTGGGGCTGGATCAGTGCACACGGTCCAGGTGAACTAGTCGAAGTGTCGCCGCGTATGAATGCTCTGGAATATGTAGATATTCTGGAAAACGTGTTGCTCCCGAGCGTTCGCTCTATCTACCCAGAAGAGGATATGCCGACATTTCGACTTGTTCAGGATAACAGTGCTGTCCATACTTCTAGGATAATGCAGGAGTGGTTCGCACAACATCCGCAGATTGAAGTTCTCGAGTGGCCACCGAAATCCCCGGATCTTAATTTAATAGAAAATGTGTGGGCAGAAATTGTAAATTCGTGGAATCCTGCTCATGAGAGAACTAAAGCAGCTCTGATTGCACACGCGAAGGACGCATGGGAGAATCTTCGACGTAAACGGCAATTTTTCCAAAATCTTCACGATTCCATTAATACCCGTTTGCAACAAGTTGTTGCACGAAATGGATACTGGACGGACTATTGAGGTAATCTATTGGGTTGTTCGGAAAGTTATTTCGTTTTTTCAAGGAAAAATGAAAGGCGGTTTTTTCATATTTAGAATAAATTTTATTCAGTGATGTATTGGCCATTTTGTTCCACTACCTTTCGCCATCTTTCTGGCAACTTTAAGATTCCACGCTCATAGAAGTCCTTCTCCTTATTGACAAAAAATTGAAGCAAGTGATTTTTGACGCCTTCATTTGAATCGAAGTTTACATTGTTCAAAGAATTTTGTAGAGACCGGAACAAATGGTAATCGGATGGTGCCAGATCAGGAGAGTATGGCGGGTGTGGTAGCACATCCCATCCAAGCTGTAAAAGCTTCTGGCGAGTGACCAAACTTGTGTGTGGTCTAGCATTGTCGTGATGGAATACGACACCTTTCCTATTCGCCAATTCTGGTCGCTTCTGCTTGATGGCAGCATCCAATTCATCCAGCTGACGACAATACACTTTCGAATCAATCGTCTGGTTGCTTGGTAGTAGCTCGAAAAATACGATTCCCTTCCAATCCCACCATACAGAAAGCATGACCTTCTTTTGATGAATATCTGCCTTGGATGTCGATTGAGTAGGTTCATCTTGCCTGGACCATGATCGTTTTCGCTTAACATTGTTGTAAACAATCAATTTTTCATCTCCAGTTATGATTCGCTTCAAAAATGGTTCATTTTCTTCACGTTTCAACAATGAATCGCAGATGGTAATGCGTCGAATCAAGTCAATTTCCTTTAAATTGTGTGGAACCCAAATATCGAGCTTTGAAACGAATCCAAGGCGTTTAAATGATCGTAAACGGTCGAATTCGATAAATTTAACTTTTCAGCAATTTCGCGTGTTGTTATGCGACGGTTTGCATCCACCAGAGCCTTTATTTTCTTGTCATCAGCTTTAATTGGCCGACCTGAACGTGGTGCATCTTTCAAATCGAAATTTCGAAAACCAATTCTGACACTGACGTTCACTCAATACATCTTCTCCGTACACGGCACACAATTTTGTTCTCGCTTGCACTGCATTTTTACCCTTTCGGTAGTAAAAAAGCAAAATATTACGAAAATGCTCACTTTGATTTTCCATGTTTGATGTGATGCCAAACAAAAATTAATTGACAGATCGCAACACGATAAGATACTAAATGACGTCTGAAATGTCAGTTGTCAAAATATTAAACGAATTTGTCGCTTAGAGTAAGGTTAAGTATCGAGGAACGCGACTAACGACATCGCTTTGTGAAAAACGAAATTACTTTCCGAACAACCCAATAGTTGATTACAAACGGTCCTTTTCAGACCCATCAATAGTCCGTCCAGTATGCACGGAACAAGGAATACGAGTGCGATCTCTTTTTTTGCTGCACCACAGCTAATTACAAACGGTCCTTTTCGGGACCACCAATATATTTGACGAAAGAACACTTTCATTCGCATAACTTTGATCAATAAAAGTATTTAAAACCAATATATCATTGCAAATGATTCAATTCATATTTTTTCCGCCTTCTGATACACACATGTCGTTATCGACGGAATGATATTTCTTTCGCTGCTCATGATCATACGAGACGATCAGTTACCATCGTCGATAAATTCGGCGATCGGCCGCCATCTACCGCCGCTGCGTTATACGCTAGAGTGCCGGGCAACGTAGGACATGCTCCGCCATTTGCGAAACGATTCATTGCCGGTCAGCAGAATAATTCACTTTGCAATCAAAGTGGAGGCGCGTAGCGGAGTTTTCTGGAACTAGTTAGGGAGTTGATCACGGTCTTAATACAGGTCTGGAAACTTCAGAGGTGGAGATGGATCATTTTGTGTGTCACTTTTTATTTCTTTAGTAGCCACTAGAGGCGTTGCGATCGATGTTCGCAGTGCGATGAGGGACGTCAGAGGCCGGGGGAATATCTGTCTGTCTTTATTCCACTCGCAGTCTTCACAAAACAATATGATAAATTAATAACGCTTTAAATAATTTAAGACTATAAATGAATTAGTGAAATACGTATATGAAATAAAATTGAGTTTTTATTCTCAAAATTAAGTGTGAATAAAAACGAATCCTTCAGTGATGGAAAAAAATGTAATAAAATTTGTTGAAATGTATTTGAAACTCTCTGTCAATTGACCTCGATTCATTAACATTTCATCATAAATTTTTATATTTTATTATAAATTTTCGTATTTTATTATAAATTTTATATCTAATATTCCAAAAGTTTGAAAATTTATGATGAAATGATAATGAATCGGGATCAATTGATAGAGATTTTCAAATACATTTTAGCAAAATTTTATTATATTTTTTCCATCAGGATTTTATGTTTAAATCTGTCCTTTATCTTTTTATTTTATTTTTGCGGGTAATATAAATAGCTTTTTCCCACTTTTTCCAAGTAACAATGTCTTTCGGCACTTGAAATAAAGAACGTTTCTGCTCGGTTCTACTGCCGGTCTTGCAATTCGGTACCGCACACCATTTCGTCATTTCAATAAACGTTTCGATAACTTTTGTAGTCAATAACCGTTTTTCAATAAGAGTCATGAACACACGTGGGTTCTTATCTCCGATTTTTCAGGTTATATTTATCTGCGGACATCGATGACAGCGACGAGTAGTGGTCATACTAGAAACTAAATGTGTCTTCAAAAAGCGGCCATACTCCCACCACTGAAATTAGAGGTAGTTTCCAGACCTGTATGTAAGACCGTGGAGTTGATCCTCTATCGACCATTGACATAGGAATATATGGACGGAGCCTATGCTACGAACTTAGGCAAGGGGGGTTCTGAGATTTGCGGTAAGGAGAGGCTGCTGGCAAATCGGGCGAGTTCGGCTGTTCTCGACATCGCCCGAATGATACTTGATAAAGTTTTGTAAAGTTATAATACTGAAATTACATGTACAATGAGTTATTGAATATAATAATAAACACATAACAATATCTGAAACGTTTTATCGGCATTGTGTATAACCTACAATTGTATGTATTTTACTTACAGATGAAAAGAAATTTTCGGATCATTTTCTTTCATAAGTTGTTGCCAATTTTTCCTTTTTGCATTAATGCGATTGCTACATTCCGACACAACACAATAACTCATCATACATATATATATACAGGGTGGTCCACTTAAATCGATCATCTTAGATATTTCACTTGTTTTTGATGATACGAAAAAATGTCTAAGGAAAAAGTTGCACCGTTCGAAGGGGCTGTCATGATGACAGAACAACAATTTTTTCAAGGCTATTTTTTTCAGAGATTCAAAGGTCAAGATAATTTTTTTAAATGGAACTACATATTTTTGTTTGCGCAATTTTATAGCTAACATCGAGAGGAGTTCAGCGACCTATGACAACATGACCTTTAAATGATCTTGAACGCGGGAAACAGAAAAATCAAACTTTATGCTCTTCAACACAAAAATTTATTTAAGGAGGTATTCGAAATGATGTCCTCCGACTTCAATACATTTTCTAATACGATGCACAAATAATACTCTTACCCTTTCTATCATTTCTGAATTTATACTAGCACATGCATTCAAAATGCGCTCTCTCATGTTCTCTTGTGTAGTTGGTACATCATTGTAAACAGTGTTCTTTAACATTCCCCGCAAAAAAGTCTAAAGGATTCAAATCAGGAGAACGTGCTGGCCAACTGATATGTCCTCCTCTTCCTATCCAGCGTTCCAGAAACATTTCGTGTAAAACTGTGCGTGCAACACGTGCGTTATGAGCCGGACAACCACCATGCTGATACCACATTTGTAAACGAGTTTCTAACGGCACCTCTTCCAATAAGTTTGGTAATTGTTGGGACAAAAAATCAGCATATCTTTGACCATTTAATGTACCATCAATAAAAAAGGGCAAATTAAACGATGCCATCAAACAGAAACGTCGAGAATTGGTGAATCGCAAAGGTGTTGTGTTTCACCATGATAACGCTAGACCACGTACAAGTTTGGTCACTCGTGAAAAATTGTTGCAGCTTGGATGGGATGTGTTACCACATCCACCATATTCGCCAGACCTGGCACCATCAGATTACCATTCGTTTCGTTCTTTGCAAAACGCCTTGAATGGTAAAACCTTGACTGCTGATGAGGATATCAAATCGTTGTTGGAATTGTTTTTTTGCTGAAAAAGATAAGAACTTTGTTAGGCGCGGAATTATGAAGTTGCCTGAAAAATGGCAAAAGATAATCAAACAAAATGGACAATATATTGTTTAATAAAGTTTTTGTTTCCCATGAAAAATTCGCCTTTTATTTATATAAAAAAAACGCAATTACTTTTTGGCCAACCCAATATATTATTGTTTTTAAATCTCTTTGCACTTTCGGCGACAGTTATTTAATGTTTCACTTTTGAGTCTTACCTTTGAGGTAATACTGGAAATAGAAAAGGGCATCAGTTTCATTGGGACCAACGTCCATCATAAGAGGATTCATGACAGAATGAGTATCCAGATGGAAAGAATCGTGTTGCATTTGGCCTATGGAGTAATCCATTATCCGTAATTCCGAGCGATTCTAGAAGAAATAAAAAAATTTACTAATTCAGTTTGACAAGACAGAACACATTTTAATTTTGAAGAGATCGAAAATTGACGGAAAAGATTGCATCGCAAAAATACTTTGGCGATGTTACCATACATATTTGCTAAAGAGATTTAAAACTATATTTCGCAATAGACACTCTTCCGTTTAGTTCAAATTAGTATTGAAGTACTTTTAAAAAACAATTAAAGAAGAAATGAGATATTTGTAGTACCTGCGTGAGGGCCTCCATACTAAGCAACGTACACAAACTCTCACCGATCCACAGGTATGACCATGGAAATGGACTGAATGCATTACCGAGCCAGAGATATGTCACTTTACGCGATACTAAGCGCGCTATTTCAAGTTTGTGGTAAATGGTGTCCAATGTTGCATTGTAAATGATGTCTTCTACCCTGAAAGTCGTTTTTAATAATGCCTTCATAAATTCTTCGTGTGTGTGAACGACATAGTTATATTAAAAATCTTATAAATGTGTGACTTTATAATTCCATGCCTCTCATTAATCATATATTCATTACCTATATAAGGCGAAGGCGTTGTTCTCCGTGGTCTCGAGAGGGAATTCGGTATCGCAATATGTGTAAGGTTCGGTCTTCAAATTTCACTAATAATTAAATCGGTCACTTTATACGAATCACCCTGTATATAGTGAACATGTGATGTCACATCAATAACTTATAAGGTCGTCAGCGTAAGATGTTTTCTGCTAGTCAGAAGACGAAGCTATATACACAAGTATTAATACATAGACTCTACTTTTACTTTACCAGCACTTTTATCGAAAAATGTACAATATTTGGAAAATAGGAAGTATTCGCTGAAGAAAGTGACAATGTTGTTCATAATATTATTAATATTGGTTTATTCATTATTAATATAATAAGAATCGCACAAAATACATTTGTCTAAATTTCTAGAGACTGACGACTGATTTATTCTCATAAATTTTCTACTTACTCATTTATTTTCCTTGGTATAGATATAATGTTATTGTTATACATACATACATACAATTAAAAGCAACCATATTTATCAAAATTAAAAAATACTTAAACATGATAAAATGATTAAATATGATAGAACTATCTTTTACAGTGCGAATGTTTTAATGCTATGTACATACATATAAACATAAGATCCTGTCATATTTGATAAATATTGTAAGTAATTTTATACATGTTAAACATTTTTTATTTTTAAAAAGTAGTAAGTAAATATTTGATACAAATACTTCCATCAAAAGAAAGCACTAAGTAAGAAGATGCAGTTTTAGCAATATTTTTGTCTTGTATTAAAAATCATATTACAATAATTCAAATCTTAAACAAAAAAAGAATTTTAATTTACATTATTATAATTTTACAATAAAAATATTTAATAAAGCAAGGAAATTATTCTATTTTTATTTTGTCTTATTTTAGGAGCGCCTGACAGTTATTTTAAAATGACTATACATTTGATAAAATTCAAGCATTCCTTATTTGAACCAAGCGTTTGCTTATCTTGTATTCTAAATCCAAAAAGGTTTTTTCCTTCATATAATACTTTTTTAGGGCTTCTTGTATCTAAAAACATTTATTTTAATATTTATTAATAAGAAATTATTATTTTATATACGTAAAAAGACCAGAACGTCAGATAATTTATTGTTTTTAGTGCAATTCAGCAAAGATATTACATACACTGTAATGCATGCGAAAATAAAAAAATAACAGGCTGTATATTACAGCCTTTATCTAAAAAATTTACCATTTGAAGTTGCTCCGCAGAATACACATTATTGATAATAACAAGGAGAGCTGCAACCGTGCTGACTTCCCTAGAAAAACAACATCAAATTTATAACTAGCGCAAATAATAAGTTTTCTCTCTCTCTTTCTGTTTTACTGTACAATATACTACGTATGTTTATAAAGAAAAATATCATTACTTGGGTTTAATTTTCCTAAAATTTCTTAATATAAATTTGAGTATAGCGATGTTTTTTGCATGCCGCGCAACAACGGAGAGGAAGCTCTTAGCATGATGATGTTGCATTATTGCATATGCGTGATCCGATGAGAGTGGTCTCAAATATTTGTAAATGATCTCAAGATTTTCAGTGCAAGCCAGATATTCTAAAGTTTGATTATCTCTTTTGCTCGCCCATATAACGAACAGTTTATTCCAAGTATCAGCGTCCCCGGACATCAAACCTTTACAATGCGTCCATTCTCTCCAGCCCGACCAAAATCTACAGTTCCCATAAAAAACTTAGTAATTTATTTTAATAGTTTTCTTATATTCTAATTCAGTGCTCGGAATTAGTTGCCCGTTTCGGGCCGATTTCAGAAGCGACGCCTATCATTCCCCCACTACCGCTCGACGCGCGACGGCCGAGCCGCCGAACGCTGTGTCTCAGGGGCGCCACTATATGAGATATACGCTGAAGAGCATTATCCCAGCGCCCTTTCGTCCAGTCATTAAAATTTTTCTAGCTAAATAGGTTTTACTTTCACAATGAAAAGTAAAGTACTAAATTTTCAATTATTAACTTATTATTAATGTGTAATGTAAAATTATTACTGTGTGTGTGCATAGAGGAGAATCCCCTATTATGAGATATGCTCCTAATATGAGATAATGGAGTTTCTGCTAAACTAGTGAGCACTATCTGTTAGTTCCACCATGATCTTATTACTCTTGGTGTAAAATGTATTTAGTGAAAAATTCATTGTTCGTTATTGCGTTTAGCCTTTGCAAGAAAAGGTTTGTGAAATTGTGAACATGTCAAAGGAACTTGAGGTACGTCTTTAAACCTTGTTTATTATATAATAAAGAAATGGTTGGCAATAAATTCAGTATGCAATGATAGAGTAGAATCGTAGTAACAGGAAAATACGCGATTTGTTGAATTGCTTAATTGTAGAGGTTAGATTTCATGATCGCAAAACCGCTAGGCGTGTGGCTCGTATAATGAGATATTCAGGGTACTCTTAACATGAGATAATTATTGCTCGAATATGAAGATTATGTAGTGTAATAAAAAGAAAGAAAATACTACTTAAGATTAAAGAAAAGTTAATACGAATTTATATTAATTTTTGTATTTAATTTTTATAGAATCTGACTATGGAGGTTAGAGAAACGAGGAAGCGTTGACAGTGGAATCGTGAAGATTTGGCGAAGGCTGTGGCAGCAGTATTTTTATAAAAATATCTAATAAAATTTTTTACTTGCAATACTGATGTATTTTGCACTTTTAACACCGATTTCTCAAGGTATCTTATATTAGGAGCGCACTTTCGCGATCTTGCGTAAAGCTCTTTTTTCAAATTTTTTTAATTTTCAGAAAAAATAATATTTAAATTAGATTTTTCATTTCACCAAACTAAAGCTTATTAAATTCTCTTCAAGATAACGTATTACATTTTTAAATTCTGCCTATAGATTTCCTTACATTCGGCAAAATCGATATGGTATCTCATAATCGGGGACTTTCCTCTACTACATTAATAATTGAAAATTTAGTACTTCACTTTTCATTGTGAAAGTAAAACCTATTTAGCTAGAAAAATTTTAATGACTGGACGAAAGGGCGCTGGGATAATGCTCTCAGCGTATATCTCATATAGTGGCGCCCCTGAGACAGCGTTCGGCGGCTCGGCCGTCGCGCGTCGAGCAGTAGTGGGGGAATGATAGGCGTCGCTTCTGAAATCGGCCCGAAAAGGGCAACTAATTCCGAGCACTGTTCTAATTCAATTATTGGAATCGTGCGCGATTCAAAAAAATTTCATTATAAAATAATCGTAACTATAAGAAATATTACTTGTATGCCGATGGCTCATCCAACATATAATGCCGTAGTTCAACTGTCGCTGCTTCTGTGCACATGGTGCTATTGAGAACGCATGCCCAATGTCTAGCTTCTTGCCTTAACCGTTTAGTTAGATCATCCTCATGAGATATTTCTTGGAATCCTATTTTTTGAAGAAGTCCATCTACAAGCGACCTCAGAACATGTTGCTGGAATTTATTAAATAATGTAATAACGTGGTCATCTGGTCATATACTTTTCCCGAAATTTCCTTATTTCGGTAAAAGAGAAAATAAAACTTGTGCGGAAACATAACTTATACATACATGACTCTTTTTTACCACTTTTTGTTTAACGATATGAGTAGATTAATTCCATTTAAAATACTTAATGTACAGGGTGGCCCATTTTAATTTATACAGTCGATTTTTTAAAAAACTAAAAGAGATACGAAAAAATGTTTCAGACAGACATGTCACGATTTCGAGGGGGACATAAGATGATACCATTGGTTTGACCTTGAATAGTCGTTTGAAGGTCACGCGAAGATCACCTTCAATTTCTTAAATTGAAACCCCAACTTTTTATTGCAGATTCTTATTCTCCATCGAAAAGTAAGTAACTTTTGTCTGAAACATTTTTCCGAAAAATGTTTCACCCTGTATTTTATTAATGGAATCTATCATTGTTTACCTTTATATATGTGCTCTGTTGATATGGAAAGGTACGTGACATTAATTCAAAGTTTTTTATCATAGGATACCATGCTATATAATTCGTTTCGCGTAATGCAAGGTACTCTATGATGTCAGCAAACTCATCGTGTTCGAGCATCTTGCGCACCATAAAGTAATATGCATCATCGATGATTTGTGCACGATTGAGAACATGTATTTTATCATATTTTTCAGTTTTCAGGAAACGCGCAAGTCTCCTCCAATTTCTTTTGTCGTAATAAACACGATAATAACCTGTCAGATAACAAATTAGTTTTATTAGTTTTATTAATAGATTATATTGTAAAAGTATGGCCCTGTCTATGCTTTCCGAAATTCCTTAGAATGCGTAAGAAAGTTTCGTATTGTAAAAGCTGCTAAATATTGTAGATCGGAAAAATCGGAAAAAAGTAATGTTTCTAAGAAATTCTATTTTAATAAATTACATGTAAAATAGATTGTATCTTTTATCTTGAATTCAGAGGCATACACTCACATGCGCATTTTTGATAATATTTTATGTCGTATGTTATTATTTTTTCTTATGATAATAAGATAACTTGAATTTTTGTAAAATTACATATCAAAATATGATACGACGTGACAGTTTTATTATGCGCGACAAATGCAAAATAATTAATAGATAATAATGATATACATTAATTATATAAACTATATTAATATATTAATAAAATAATATACGTTATAATCATAATGAACTATTGTATTTACCAGTTTGTTGTAAATTAAGTATGACCCAATCATCTGGATGAATGTCATAAAGTCTAGAAGAGAGAATGTAGTAAAATGTCATCCATGTACTTTGACCATCGATATCATGAAAATTGCATACACTCTCTGAGGTGAAACTCACACGTATGGACCATGTAGTTAGTGCCTGTCGATTTAGCCGTACTGTTATAACGCCAGTTGTGTAATCCCGTGTCACTTCTAATATAGGATAACTAATTTTATTTGTCCAAGAGTCCATTAGATGTTTTAAGTTAGTACCGTCTGGATCTACATATCGAATAGCGGTCCAGAAATCATTGGGAGTTGGCAAGCCATTTTTCCTTGTTACAGACAAAAGTAAAACATAAAATTGTTTTGTACAATTTAAAATTTTATGCTAACGATACGCATTATAATGAACTATTGGGTTGTTCGGAAGGTTATTTCGTTTTTTCAAGGAAAAATGAAAAGCGGTTTTTTCATATTTAGAATAAATTTTATTCAGTGATGTATTGGCCATTTTGTTCCACTACCTTTCGCCATCTTTCTGGCAACTTTAAGATTCCACGCTCATAGAAGCCCTTCTCCTTATTGACAAAAAATTGAAGCAAGTGATTTTTGACGCCTTCGTTTGAATCGAAGTTTACATTGTTCAAAGAATTTTGTACAGACCGGAACAAATGGTAATCGGATGGTGCCAGATCAGGAGAGTATGGCGGGTGTGGTAGCACACCCCATCCAAGCTGTAAAAGTTTCTGGCGAGTGACCAAACTTGTGTGTGGTCTGGCATTGTCGTGATGGAATACGACACCTTTCCTATTCGCCAATTCTGGTCGCTTCTGCTTGATGGCAGCATCCAATTCATCCAGCTGACGACAATACACTTTCGAATCAATCGTCTGGTTGCTTGGTAGTAGCTCGAAAAATACGATTCCCTTCCAATCCCACCATACAGAAAGCATGATCTTCTTTTGATGAATATCTGCCTTGGATGTCGATTGAGCAGGTTCATCTTGCCTGGACCATGATCGTTTTCGCTCAACATTGTTGTAAACAATCAATTTTTCATCTCCAGTTATGATTCACTTCAAAAATGGTTCATTTTCTTCACGTTTCAACAATGAATCGCAGATGGTAATGCGTCGAATCAAGTCAATTTCCTTTAAATTGTGTGGAACCCAAATATCGAGCTTTGAAACGAATCCAAGGCGTTTCAAATGATCGTAAACAGTCGAATTCGATAAATTTAACTTTTCAGCAATTTCGCGTGTTGTTGTGCGACGGTTTGCATCCACCAGAGCCTTTATTTTCTCGTCATCAGCTTTAATTGGCCGACCTGAACGTGGTGCATCTTTCAAATCGAAATTTCGAAAACCAATTCTGACACTGACGTTCACTCAATACATCTTCTCCGTACACGGCACACAATTTTGTTCTCGCTTGCACTGCATTTTTACCCTTTCGGTAGTAAAAAAGCAAAATATTACGAAAATGCTCACTTTGATTTTCCATGTTTGATGTGATGCCAAAAAAAATTACTTGACAAATCGCAACACAATAAGATACTAAATGACGTCTGAATGTCAGTTGTCAAAATATAAAACGAATTTGCCGCTTAGAGTAAGGTTAAGTATCGAGGAACGCGACTAACGACATCTCTTTGTGAAAAACGAAATTACTTTCCGAACAACCCAATACATCAAGAGGTGCAAGTCTACGCGTATTAAATTATATATAATCTAATTTAATATATTACACTTACCACTTACGTAAATATCTGTTCACACCAATCATAAACCACCCTGGCTGGTTAATTACATGTTTTAACATACGTAATATCATGGGCGCTATAATTCGTACATATAGAACATATTTAAAATAAATGTATAATCAAACATCGTCTTTTTCAATAACTTTGTGAACATAACTTATAAGTTATTTCAACTGTTGTTTTTGCTATATCTGTTTTTACTACCAGCAGAATTTGCATGCATTGTTGAGAAATCTTTTATGAACTTTTTAAACTGAAGAAGTATAAAGATTATTTATTTGTATCTTAATAAAGATGTTACCTTTGATACGATAATAGTACCCAGTAATTTCGTTAATTTCAGATGGAATCTGAATGACTGTATTAAGAGGATAATCACGCAAGTCATCATGCAAAACATCCATACGAAGACATTCGTGTTGAGTCTGTACGACGAATAAATTCATCATTTCTAATTCCGGGAAAATCTGAAAGTAACAATTTTATTGCTGTCGGAATATAAGGTAATTGAAAAACAGGTAAAGAAATTTAACCACACTTTTGATCAGAAGATATGCTTGTATTATATTAGCCGTACGCATTAGTGATATTTGGTTTCTAAAAATGCGAAACGATTTTGCATTATAAAATTTAAAGATAGAATAAACTATTTTCCAGGAAAAATGATGCAGTTTTTCGCGTATTTCATATAAAATTATGTAAGAATTTCAGGCAAATAATAAGCATTTTAAATTTATTGTTAAATTTTATAAGATTGTAGAATATCATTATTATCGATATTGACAATTATTAATATCGATATTAACAAGCATTTCTTCTTTTTAGCTGATAAGCGAACCAATGAATACCTTATAAAGAGCATCCATTTGAATCACCATAGACAAACCCTCATTTATCCACAGGTAAGACCACCAAGATGGGGTGACTTTGTTACTAAGCCACACGTATATCATTTCGTGCGCTATAAAGCGTACTATATCCGCTTTACGTGCACTAGGATCTGATTTTTCATCATAAAGAATATGTTCTGCCCTAAAAACCATTTGTAAATGTGTTTAAAAATCCTTCGTACAAATATGTAATATAAATCCATGCATGTTACATTCATTACAGTCATTAACATTCCATCTGAAGTTTCTTTTTATTCGTATGCGTTACCTGTACAGAATGATCTTTAAATCTTCCATGGTTCGCTTCTGCTCAGGGTGTTGCAAGTTCGGGTTTGGAATGTTTGCTTCCTGTGAAATTTGCCACTCGAAATTGCGCAATACGTAGCCGACAAACGTAATAACTTGTTCCGCGAATTGCAAGTGTTCTTCGTTCGTGTGTTTTTTGTACAATATATCGACATTGTCGATGGATGTCCTGACGAAATCATTTTTATGTATCGTAAATATAATGAGATAAGTGGGCACTTCTTGAGTGAGATTGAAGTATGTCCATACGCCGCCGTCTTCCGTATCTGCATGACTACTTATTAAGGGCATGTTCGAAGAAGCTATGCAGTTTTTGGGATGTTTTATGTTAAGCTCGAAAGTAGCCTTGAATTCCGGTTCGTCCCAACATGGAAATATCCGCCGAGCTCCCTTTATTCGAGAATTCGCCACGTAGAACCAGCTGTAACAAACGGCGAACTGTAGATAACAATATCTTCTTCGTCAATGAATCATCGCAGACTTCTGATATTAAGGGGGGAGCCTGCTTTAGAACGCTGAAAATAAGGTACATTTTACGAATTGTTTTTGGAGAAACTATACGGCGGATCATTATAAAACTTTGATGCATTTATTAGTACATGTTTAAAGATAAAAAAATTATTTTTTGATTTGAATATATCGCCTGTAGAGGTCGTCCTGGAGAAATCTTAGTGCAGCCGCGTCGCCGGCATTGCAAATTGGTGAGCATTCTCCTGCCTCGAAAGTTCGTCTAAACTGAAAAATTGAAATGTGTTCTCGTTATTTATGAATTCCCATCGTCGATGAACCAAAGAGAGAAGAAAAAAGTTGAAAAGTGCCAAAATGGTGGAGCTTAGAACACAAAAGTACGATTTTTAGGCAAAGTTTTTGAACTTTTTCATGCAAAAATAATTGTTTAACTTAATGTTTTTATGAATATTAAAGGTTCATCGACGATGGGAATTCATAAATAACAAGAAAATATTTCAATTTTTCAGTTTGGATGAAATTTGGAGGCGGGAGAATGCTCACGAATTTACAATGCCGGCTGCACTAAGTGCCTCCAGGACGACCTCTACAGGCTATATATTCAAATCAAAAAATAATTTTTTTTATCTTTAAACATGTACTAATAAATGCATTAAAGTTTTATAATAATCCGCTGTATAGTTTCTCCAAAAAAATTCGTAAAATTATACCTTATTTTCAACGTTCTAAAGCAGGCTCTCCCCTTAACGCGAACGTAGAACCCACGACGTTGGAATTATACAGGGTGAGTCACCTAACTTGACGACCTTACATTTAGAACGCTGAAAATAAGGTATATTTTACGAATTGTTTTTGGAGAAACTATACAGCGGATCATTATAAAACTTTGATGCATTTATTAGTACATGTTTAAAGATAAAAAATTATTTTTTGATTTGAATATATCGCCTGTAGAGGTCGTCCTGGAGGCACTTAGTGCAGCCGGCATTGCAAATTGGTGAGCATTCTCCTGCCTCAAAAGTTCGTCTAAACTGAAAAATTGAAATGTGTTCTCGTTATTTATGAATTCCCATCGTCGATGAACCAAAGAGAGAAGAAAAAAGTTGAAAAGTGCCAAAATGGTGGAGCTTAGAACACAAAAGTACGATTTTTAGGCAAAGTTTTTGAACTTTTTCATGCAAAAATAATTGTTTAACTTAATGTTTTTATGAATATTAAAGGTTCATCGACGATGGGAATTCATAAATAACAAGAAAATATTTCAATTTTTCAGTTTGGATGAAATTTGGAGGCGGGAGAATGCTCACGAATTTACAATGCCGGCTGCACTAAGATGCCTCCAGGACGACCTCTACAGGCTATATATTCAAATCAAAAAATAATTTTTTTATCTTTAAACATGTACTAATAAATGCATCAAAGTTTTATAATGATCCGCTGTATAGTTTCTCCAAAAAAATTCGTAAAATTATACCTTATTTTCAACGTTCTAAAGCAGGCTCTCCCCTTAACGCGAACGTAGAACCCACGACGTTGGAATTATACAGGGTGAGTTACCTAACTTGACGACCTTACATTTAGAACGCTGAAAATAAGGTATATTTTACGAATTGTTTTTGGAGAAACTATACAGCGGATCATTATAAAACTTTGATGCATTTATTAGTACATGTTTAAAGATAAAAAAAATTATTTTTTGATTTGAATATATAGCCTGTAGAGGTCGTCCTGGAGGCATCTTAGTGCAGCCGGCATTGCAAATTGGTGAGCATTCTCCTGCCTCGAAATTTCGTCTAAACTGAAAAATTGAAATGTGTTCTCGTTATTTATGAATTCCCATCGTCGATGAACCAAAGAAAGAAGAAAAAAGTTGAAAAGTGCCAAAATGGTGGAGCTTAGAACACAAAAGTACGATTTTTAGGCAAAGTTTTTGAACTTTTTCATGCAAAAATAATTGTTTAACTTAATGTTTTTATGAATATTAAAGGTTCATCGACGATGGGAATTCATAAATAACGAGAAAATATTTCAATTTTTCAGTTTGGATGAAATTTGGAGGCAGGAGAATGCTCACCAATTTACAATGCCGGCTGCACTAAGATGCCTCCAGGACGACCTCTACAGGCTATATATTCAAATCAAAAAATAATTTTTTTATCTTTAAACATGTACTAATAAATGCATCAAAGTTTTATAATGATCCGCTGTATAGTTTCTCCAAAAAAATTCGTAAAATTATACCTTATTTTCAACGTTCTAAAAGCAGGCTCTCCCCTTAACGCGAACGTAGAACCCACGACGTTGGAATTATACAGGGTGAGTTACCTAACTTGACGACCTTACATTTAGAACGCTGAAAATAAGGTATATTTTACGAATTGTTTTTGGAGAAACTATACAGCGGATCATTATAAAACTTTGATGCATTTATTAGTACATGTTTAAAGATAAAAAAAATTATTTTTTGATTTGAATATATAGCCTGTAGAGGTCGTCCTGGAGGCATCTTAGTGCAGCCGGCATTGTAAATTGGTGAGCATTCTCCTGCCTCGAAATTTCGTCTAAACTGAAAAATTGAAATGTGTTCTCGTTATTTATGAATTCCCATCGTCGATGAACCAAAGAGAGAAGAAAAAAGTTGAAAAGTGCCAAAATGGTGGAGCTTAGAACACAAAAGTACGATTTTTAGGCAAAGTTTTTGAACTTTTTCATGCAAAAATAATTGTTTAACTTAATGTTTTTATGAATATTAAAGGTTCATCGACGATGGGAATTCATAAATAACAAGAAAATATTTCAATTTTTCAGTTTGGATGAAATTTGGAGGCGGGAGAATGCTCACGAATTTACAATGCCGGCTGCACTAAGATGCCTCCAGGACGACCTCTACAGGCTATATATTCAAATCAAAAAATAATTTTTTTATCTTTAAACATGTACTAATAAATGCATCAAAGTTTTATAATGATCCGCTGTATAGTTTCTCCAAAAAAATTCGTAAAATTATACCTTATTTTCAACGTTCTAAAGCAGGCTCTCCCCTTAACGCGAACGTAGAACCCACGACGTTGGAATTATACAGGGTGAGTTACCTAACTTGACGACCTTACATTTAGAACGCTGAAAATAAGGTATATTTTACGAATTGTTTTTGGAGAAACTATACAGCGGATCATTATAAAACTTTGATGCATTTATTAGTACATGTTTAAAGATAAAAAAATTATTTTTTGATTTGAATATATCGCCTGTAGAGGTCGTCCTGGAGGCATCTTAGTGCAGCCGGCATTGTAAATTGGTGAGCATTCTCCTGCCTCGAAATTTCGTCTAAACTGAAAAATTGAAATGTGTTCTCGTTATTTATGAATTCCCATCGTCGATGAACCAAAGAAAGAAGAAAAAAGTTGAAAAGTGCCAAAATGGTGGAGCTTAGAACACAAAAGTACGATTTTTAGGCAAAGTTTTTGAACTTTTTCATGCAAAAATAATTGTTTAACTTAATGTTTTTATGAATATTAAAGGGTCATCGACGATGGGAATTCATAAATAACAAGAAAATATTTCAATTTTTCAGTTTGGATGAAATTTGGAGGCAGGAGAATGCTCACCAATTTACAATGCCGGCTGCACTAAGATGCCTCCAGGACGACCTCTACAGGCTATATATTCAAATCAAAAAATAATTTTTTTATCTTTAAACATGTACTAATAAATGCATCAAAGTTTTATAATAATCCGCTGTATAGTTTCTCCAAAAAAATTCGTAAAATTATACCTTATTTTCAACGTTCTAAAAGCAGGCTCCTTAAGCATTGATGGCCAATACTTACTTTTGACCTTTTTGCGTATTTTCTGTGTACGGAATTCTAGCGAAACCGTCTGTAATATCGTCAGTTATAATGCCATTGAATTTTATGTACAAGGTGTAACGTCCAGGTAACAGTGTATTAGCAAAATTAATGGTATTCCACTGTTTATCAGCGTAGCAGTCGAGTCCCTCCGTTTCACAGGAAACACCATTGTTATTACTTAATGCGATCATGTTGGAAGTTATACACAGATTTATGGAGTGAAAACTTATCTGTTTTGTTTTTTGAACGATGTTGATAGTAATATTGGTTTCGCCATGATAATTAGCTTTGCTTGCTAATACTAGCTCAATTTGATAATGTATCGGTACTACGGATTTTGGCAGACGGTGAACCGGTGTATCGTCCGTATAGTGTTCTATTAAATTGGGCGAACTTTTGGAGAATAACAGATATAAGAGAGGTTTAGAGATGAACAGTGTGACTACTACTATAGAAACCAGTACTATATGAAGGATGATTGATCGTGCTGTAAGAAAGATTCATGTAAAAAAAAACAAAAGCAAAAACCAAATATAGTGTACAGTACATGCGACTTTTATGAAAATATACTTTATATTTTATATTTTCTATTTTATTAAAAATAAAATAATTTATCCATCTAAACTTTCTTCTTGTTGCTGGACTGTCTCATAAGAAAGCTCCATCGAACATTAGACGAATGTTTGTACGTGGGCGAGTGTATATGCGCGCGCGCGCGCGCGCGCACACACACACACACACACACACAATATTTTCTTTAAAGAAGAGTAATATTTTTTACATACGTTCTTTGTTTGTTTAGTAGCTTCTTATTTTGTCATAGATATTAGAGATATAATGTTAGAAATTAATTGTAATAATCATAGATATTTGTTACGATGTAACAATCTCTAGCATAATGCGAATAACATCTCTAACATTACAATACTTAATGTAATTAAATTAGATATAATAATTATAAATATAATAATAAATAGGACTGGCAATAAATATTCATACCTATACTGTCTATCCGGACTATCCATTTCCACCAGTCAGGTTGCATCTGCTGCTCCACCTGTTCATTTAGATTGTTTTGTTTGTTTGAATCGTTTTGTTCGTTTGGATCGTTTTGTTCGTTTTGTTCGTCTAGATTGTTTTCTTCCATTTTAAATATATGCTGATGTGTTTGAATTCGAATATAGATATACACAAGATACACCGTAGGTAAGATATCCAGTAGAAGTAGTTTTTACAGCAGCGTTATATTAAATGTAATCTACATGCGCTACAAAATACAAAATTAATTTTTATTAGTCTAATTTTATTTTCGAAAAATTGTGAATAAGAGATTAATTATTCCAAGAAAAGTGTTATACAAGAAACACAAAGCTACATATTTGGACGTAGGTAGTAAGAAAAGAAAGAGCGCTCATGCTATACACGGTAAAATATGTATAAAAGAACTTCTTTTACCTGTAATCAACGCATTGTAGTTTATTGAGAATTCAAAGAGAATAACTGTTCGAAATGATGCTCAAACTTCGAAAGCGTACCCAATACTGGAAACAATATCAATAGAACCCACCGTTGTATCATGTAATTTGAACGTGTTATATTATGAAGCTGGGAGGTCATTTCTAAAAGAAAACAAATACGTAAACGTGACTTTTCTCGACAGAATTTCTAGTCGACACTTATAATTACGTATCAGAGTTACAATATGTACATAAGCACCTCAACTTATATATAAAATAAGAACGAATAAATTTCAGTAGCATTCCAATGTTTGAGATTTAATTCGAATAATATATTTGTTGTAATTAAAATAAAATTCAACAATATATCTTCCCTTGTCTCTAGTGCATCTATAAATCTATATGCATTTATGTATAGTTACAATTCGTTTATAAAAATATTCTTTCTTATTCTCGCGTCGTTTTAATTAAAATAGTCTTAAGGGGAAGCTGGAGTTGCTAGTGAACTATTTTTTCACTATAGCGATGGTAATTGCAGTTTCGAAAATTCTCTTTATTGCTTGTGCAGAATAAAAAATCCTTTTCCACAAATGAAGTATAGATAGAAAGAAAGTCCGCTCTACAGGACTTTATATTCAAAATGGAAAAAAGTTAGAAAAGACAAATGCAAGTTTTTAACTTTTTTCCATTTTGAATATGAAGTCCTGTAGAGCGGGCGTTCTTTCTATCTATACTTCATTTGTGGAAAAGGAGTTTTTATTCTGCACAAGCAATAAAGAGAATTTTCGAAACTGCAATTACCATCGCTATAGTGAAAAAATAGTTCACTAGCAACTCCAGCATCCCCTTAACTTCTCTGATAAATTGCTTAAATATTCTCTATTCTCTCTCTTGGGGTCCGTCGATTTTTCTATTCGATATATCGCATGAATAAGATCTATAAACACGATATAAAATATTTTATATGTATTTTTATTACGTTGATATGAAAAAAATAAATAAAGATATTTATATCGCAGAAAATACACGAGCTTTCAATCATTCCGGGTTTTGAAAGTCCCTCGCTTTCGATGCGCCTCCGACTTCAGGGGAAACTGGAGTTGCTAGTGAACTATTTTTTCACTATAGCGATGGTAATTGCAGTTTCGAAAATTCTCTTTATTGCTTGTGCAGAATAAAAACTCCTTTTCCACAAATGAAGTATAGATAGAAAGAAAGTCCGCTCTACAGGACTTTATATTCAAAATGGAAAAAAGTTAGAAAAGACAAATGCAAGTTTTTAACTTTTTTCCATTTTGAATATGAAGTCCTGTAGAGCGGGCGTTCTTTCTATCTATACTTCATTTGTGGAAAAGGAGTTTTTATTCTGCACAAGCAATAAAGAGAATTTTCGAAACTGCAATTACCATCGCTATAGTGAAAAAATAGTTCACTAGCAACTCCAGCATCCCCTTAACTTCTCTGATAAATTGCTTAAATATTCTCTATTTTCTCTCTTGGGGTCCGTCGATTTTTCTATTCGATATATCGCATGAATAAGATCTATAAACACGATATAAAATATTTTATATGTATTTTTATTACGTTGATATGAAAAAAATAAATAAAGATATTTATATCGCAGAAAATACACGAGCTTTCAATCATTCCGGGTTTTGAAAGTCCCTCGCTTTCGATGCGCCTCCGACTTCAGGGGAAACTGGAGTTGCTAGTGAACTATTTTTTCACTATAGCGATGGTAATTGCAGTTTCGAAAATTCTCTTTATTGCTTGTGCAGAATAAAAAATCCTTTTCCACAAATGAAGTATAGATAGAAAGAAAGTCCGCTCTACAGGACTTTATATTCAAAATGGAAAAAAGTTAGAAAAGACAAATGCAAGTTTTTAACTTTTTTCCATTTTGAATATGAAGTCCTGTAGAGCGGGCGTTCTTTCTATCTATACTTCATTTGTGGAAAAGGAGTTTTTATTCTGCACAAGCAATAAAGAGAATTTTCGAAACTGCAATTACCATCGCTGTAGTGAAAATATAGTTCACTAGCAACTCCAGCATCCCCTTAACTTCTCTGATAAATTGCTTAAATATTCTCTATTTTCTCTCTTGGGGTCCGTCGATTTTTCTATTCGATATATCGCATGAATAAGATCTATAAACACGATATAAAATATTTTATATGTATTTTTATTACGTTGATATGAAAAAAATAAATAAAGATACTTATATCGCAGAAAATACACGAGCTTTCAATCATTCCGGGTTTTGAAAGTCCCTCGCTTTCGATGCGCCTCCGACTTCAGGGGAAACTGAAGTTGCTAGTGAACTATTTTTTCACTATAGCGATGGTAATTGCAGTTTCGAAAATTCTCTTCATTGCTTGTGCAGAATAAAAACTCCTTTTCCACAAATGAAGTATAGATAGAAAGAAAGTCCGCTCTACAAGACTTTATATTCAAAATGGAAAAAAGTTAGAAAAGACAAATGCAAGTTTTAACTTTTCTATTTTGAATATAAAATCCTGTAGAGCGGGCTTTCTTTCTATCTATACTTCATTTGTGGAAAAGGATTGTTTATTCTGCACAAGCAATAAAGAGAATTTTCGAAACTGCAATTACCATCGCTATAGTGAAAAAATAGTTCACTAGCAACTCCAGCATCCCCTTAACTTCTCTGATGAATTGCTTAAATATTCTCTATTTTCTCTCTTGGGGTCCGTCGATTTTTCTATTCGATATATCGCATGAATAAGATCTATAAACACGATATAAAATATTTTATATGTATTTTTATTACGTTGATATGAAAAAAATAAATAAAGATACTTATATCGCAGAAAATACACGAGCTTTCAATCATTTCCGGGTTTTGAAAGTCCCTCGCTTTCGATGCGCCTCCGACTTCAGGGGAAACTGGAGTTGCTAGTGAACTATTTTTTCACTATAGCGATGGTAATTGCAGTTTCGAAAATTCTCTTCATTGCTTGTGCAGAATAAAAAATCCTTTTCCACAAATGAAGTATAGATAGAAAGAAAGTCCTCTACAGGACTTTATATTCAAAATGGAAAAAAGTTAGAAAAGACAAATGCAAGTTTTTACCTTTTTCCATTTTGAATATAAAGTCCTGTAGAGCGGGCTTTCTTTCTATCTATACTTCATTTGTGGAAAAGGATTTTTTATTCTGCACAAGCAATAAAGAGAATTTTCGAAACTGCAATTACCATCGCTATAGTGAAAAAATAGTTCACTAGCCTTAAGGTGATGCTAGAGTGGCCAGTGAACCCCGTCGCGGCGTCTGTATTACCGGCGAAATCGGTGATTTTCCTGCATTTTTCAAGAAATATATCTTTTTATTGAATTCACAGAATGAAAAATCCTTTTCCACGATGAAAGTACACACAAGAATGTAGTGTGGAAAATAGGACTTAACTTTCCACACTACATTATTGTGTGTACTTTCATCGTGAAAAAGGAGTTTTCATTCTGTGAATTCAATAAAAGGTAATTGTGAAGGAGAGCTCCTTCCTCTCCGATTTCCTTCAAACTTGGTAGAAATGTATATTTTGGTCCTAAAACACGATTGCGAGAAGGAAAATCGTCGCTCTCAAGTAGAACCAAAGTTACAGCTTACTCAAATGACGGTTTCGGGGTTAGGAAATCTGTCATACCGGCAGTCTACGGGCGTAGCGCACACTGACCAAGCATGCGCGGTGTTTTTTCACACGCTTTTTATGCTTATTTTGTTCATAGTATACTTTATAGCAGCGAAATGTAAGATTACTTGTGTAAGGCGATCCTCTGGAGTCGTCTGTATTACCGGCGGAATCGGTGATTTTCCTGCATTAATTTCCAAATTGCTATTACACTTCGGACACTGTATTTCTTTGTTTATTAAATGATGCTCATTGGCAAATAAAAAAATAATTTGGTAATTATAGTTATATACACGGTATTCTCTGCTTTAACCAAAATCAAACAGTTAAATAGAAATTATTCTCTACTTTAATCGAAAGTAAAAACTGCAAAAGACCTAACCGAACCCAACCGCGTTTTTTATTTAAAATCGGGAAGGTCGTCTGTAGTATACTTAATTACCAAATTATCTTTTTATTTGCCAATGAGCATCATTTAATAAACAAAGAAGTACAGTGTCCGAGAAGTGTAATAGCAATTTGGAAATTAACACAAGTAATCTTACATTTCTGCTATAAAGTATACTATGAACAAAATAAGCATAAAAAGCGTGTGAAAAAACACCGCGCATGCTTGGTCAGTGTGCGCTACGCCCGTAGATTGCCGGTGTGACAGGTTTCCTAACCTCGAAACCGTCACTTTTCAGCACGTAATAACTTTTTTTCTACTTGAGAGCGACGATTTTCCTTCTCGCAATCGTGTTTTAGGACCAAAATATACATTTCTACCAAGTTTGAAGGAAATCGGAGAGGAAGGAGCTCTCCTTCACAATTACCCAATAAAAAGATATATTTCTTGAAAAATGCAGGAAAATCACTGATTCCGCCGGTAATACAGACGACTCCAGGATCGCCTTAATTTCAACGTAATTACTTCGAAATGCAGTCGAATAACGTATTTACCGACAGCGTATTGTTCGACGAGTTTCCAAGAGCGTCGCAGTTAATGCGGTGGCGCTAGTCGCGCCCGGGACTTCGGCTGCACGCTCTCGCTGTCTTTGTTTCGTATCACGTTCGACGAGACGACCTGTCAAAGATTCGCTTTCCAGGCCCTGGTTTGTCTCGTTACAGGTAACGTGGATAATACATTCTCGCGGCTTCTTTCACCGCGCTGCATTTTTCAGAGACCGGCTGGGATTGGAGTGGAAGACAGTGGGCCGATCTTCGTCGGGGAGCATTGGCATATTTTCGAGGCAGTGCCAACGGAGTAGTGCGAATTTGTTGTGGTACCTGTGGCGGCGTGACAACACGAAGAAGTGAGGTTTGTTTTATTTTAAGTAAACGTACTTTTGCGCATATTTTACATATTTACATGTGTACGTATTTTTGGTATGTATTTCAGGTCTATATATGTGTGTATCGATTTATATACGAGCTCGATATATGACTGTCTAATCGTCTCGGTTTACGCATAAACAAAACATCACTCGGACAAAAATATTTACCTTCGAATCTGTGCTCGATGGCCATACAAATACTTCTTCTTCCCACACTCTAAATAGAAATTTGATATAAAATAAATAATATACAGGGTGTCCCGGGTTTTAACCGACAAACTGCGGGAGCATATTCTACTAGTGGAAATAAGAAAAAATTCTTATATCGAGTTTGCTTAGAAATGCTTTATTACAAAGTTATAAACCAATATTGAAAAGAAATATGAGATAAGTAACAACGGATTTTTTCACAAAAATATAAATTATGTACGCAATGATTTAATGACGCATTTCAAAATGTTGTCCTTGCACATCGATACAAGCTAGACATCGACGTAGTACAGAATTTGTTACAGTACGACATTCCTGAAAATTTTGTTGCATCTCAGTAACTGAATTAGTAATTCGTTGCTTTAAATCTATCTGGTACTCTCCTGTTAGGAAATCTACGTTGATACTCTCGTACGGCAGCTCGTGCATTTCCGTCACAGAATCCGTACACGAAATGAATATCGGTGTATTCCTCATTTGAAAACCCTTTTGGCATTCTGATAGTAATTGCTAGTTGACACGACGATTGAAATCTAACAGCTACTGCTGTGAAAGTAACAATCATACTGAATCGTTTCAACATAGTGAACATGAAGACATGTGAATACACATAACATAAACATCTTCGACCTTCCAAATTCTACACTATGTTCTGTTGTTGTTACTTATCTCATATTTCTTTTCAATATTGGTTCATAACTTTGTAATAAAGCATTTCTAAGCAAACTCGATATAAGAATTTTTTCTTATTTCCACTAGTAGAATATGCTCCCGCAGTTTGTCGGTTAAAACCCGGGACACCCTGTATATACATGGATACGTATTAATTTCTTAATTTTATTAACATGTCCTGGAAAGGATTATACATATGAGTTTATATGTAACAATATAAAGGCACTTTCCAGGACTTAAATATTTAGCTTTGAATATATTAAATAAGAAATATATATATAAACCTTTTTATATTTATCAGAACCGTTACTAAAGATCCTTGTTGTGAAGTATATACTGTGACTCATATAATATACAGGGTGTCCCGGGTTTTAACCGACAAACTGCGGGAGCATATTCTACTAGTGGAAATAAGAAAAAATTCTTATATCGAGTTTGCTTAGAAATGCTTTATTACAAAGTTATAAACCAATATTGAAAAGAAATATGAGATAAGTAACAACGGATTTTTTCACAAAAATATAAATTATGTACGCAATGATTTAATGACGCATTTCAAAATGTTGTCCTTGCACATCGATACAAGCTAGACATCGACGTAGTACAGAATTTGTTACAGTACGACATTCCTGAAAATTTTGTTGCATCTCAGTAACTGAATTAGTAATTCGTTGCTTTAAATCTATCTGGTACTCTCCTGTTAGGAAATCTACGTTGATACTCTCGTACGGCAGCTCGTGCATTTCCGTCACAGAATCCGTACACGAAATGAATATCAGTGTATTCCTCATTTGAAAACACTTGGCATTCTGATAGTAATTGCTAGTTGACACGACGATTGAAATCTAACAGCTACTGTTGTGAAAGTAACAATCATACTGAATCGTTTCAACATAGTGAACATGAATACATGTGAATACACATGACATAAACATCTTCGACCTTGCAAATTCTACACTATGTTCCGTTGTTACTTATCTCATATTTCTTTTCAATATTGGTTTATAACTTTGTAATAAAGCATTTCTAAGCAAACTCGATATAAGAATTTTTTCTTATTTCCACTAGTAGAATATGCTCCCGCAGTTTGTCGGTTAAAACCCGGGACACCCTGTATAAAATAAAAGAAACATCTTTTGAAACTCATTGCAGACGGCCTGTTATTGTTAATCATCTTTTACACGTGATCTCATGACTGTGTGTTACTTATGTACAGAGGTTATGTTATCCTAAAATATTGCCCACCAGGAATCACCATGACGGGCGGAAGCGCTACCGAGAAGTCGGCCAGTAATCCCCTGGAGCAGTTCGTGCTGCTGGCAAAGACTGCGAAAGGCGCCGCCGCCATAGAACTCATACGGCAAGCGGTCGAGACGCCCGGCGTCCACGTGTTCGGCGAGCTCCTGGACATGCCGAACATCAAGGAGCTGGAGAACGGACCCTACGTACAGTACTGGAACACTCTGAACCTGTTCGCGTACGGCACCTACAAGGACTACCTCGAGAACAAGGACAAAGTGCTAGAACTGACGCCAACGCAGAAGAAGAAGCTCCAGCATCTCACCATCGTCACGCTCGCTACGAAGAACAAATGCATACCGTACTCGGTGTTGCTGGAGGAGCTGGACATAAAGAACGTCCGGGACCTGGAGGACCTGATCATCGAAGCGATATACGCCGACATCATTCACGGCAAGCTGGATCAGAAGAACTCGCAGCTGGAGGTGGACTACGCCGGTCTAGGGCGGGACGTTCGGCCGGGCGACACCGGCGCGGTGGTGGAGACGTTGGCTGCCTGGGGCGAGGCGTGCGACACGGTTCTCTCGTGCATCGAGCAGCAGATATCCAAAGCCAACATCGAGAAGCAAAGGGCGACCTATCACAAGGACAGGGTACAGAGAGACGTGAGTTGTCTTCCGCCGTTCACGCGTGAGAAGAAGTACGAATCGTAATGTCCCGCTGTCGCTTTCTAGATCACCAACATAAAGAAATCGCTCGCGGCCCAGGCGGGTGGCGCCGGCATTCAAGAAGCCGACGTGGCCGGCGGCAGCTCGAGCGCGGGCGGGAGCGAGTCGGGCAGGGAGGCCATGCCGGCGCTGTCGGAAAAGAAGAAGCTACAGAAGGTCAAGTGTATCAAAGTCACCGGTAAGTTTTGGAAGACGTAAACATACATAGTAGTTACATCCCCGCGTGCACACTCTTCGCACCCTGTTGTCCACTATCCCGCTCGTCGGGTGTCGGGACGTCGCTCGCTTCGGAGATCTGCTGTAAATCGTGGCCGAACTGTTGTGCGACCTAGCCTAGTAGCAAATTGGACTGGAGACAGAGAGGGGAAAGGTCGTCGTGTGTCCTTGCGTCAGACGTTTACCTACTTGCTTTCCTTGCGCGAGAGAAAGATGAGACTGAATGGCAAATGAGCTGTGGATGTGGAGTGAGAGATCGGGTTGTCGCTGCAACGAATCTGTCGATTATGCGCAGAGCATGATTCACTTCGCTGGATCGAGGATTCATCGCGCACGCCGAGACTGTCGAGTCGAGCAAAGACTTTTTAGAGCAAAGTAGAGAATTAATATTAGCATAGCATCGAACTGTATGTGTCAGATTGTGTAAGTTTACTCGTTCTGCAACGTTGCAACGTTGGTGGATCGCCGTGCTGTAATGACGAGTAAAGTCGATAGTGACTCTTGTCCCTCGTTGAGATATAATTGTAAAGATGACTCGTAGGCACACGTTAGCATGAGAAGCTTTTTGGGAAAAAAACCGAGTATTGTGTCTAAAAATTTTCATTATCTGGTTTAAGGATAGAGGGAGTGATATACAGGGTGGCCCATTTTAATTTATACAGTCGATTTTTTAAAAAACTAAAAGAGATACGAAAAAATGTTTCAGACAGACATGTCACGATTTCGAGGGGGACATAAGACGATACCATTGGTTTGACCTTGAATAGTCGTTTGAAGGTCACGCGAAGATCACCTTCAATTTCTTAAATTGAAACCCCAACTTTTTATTGCAGATTCTTATTCTCCATCGAAAAGTAAGTAACTTTTGTCTGAAACATTTTTCCGAAAAATGTCATCTTATGTCCTTAAAATGTCTCAAAATCATCTTGAAGATCATTTTAAGGACATAAGATGACATTTTTCGGAAAAATGTTTCAGACAAAAGTTGCATGTTTTCTCGCGTAGAATCCGAATCCGTAATAAAAAAATACCATGTCTCATTAAAAAAATGGTATTTTTTATTAATGAGACATTGAAGGTGATCTTCGCGTGACCTTCAAACGACTATTCAAGGTCAAACCAATGGTATCATCTTATGTTCCCCTCGAAATCGTGACATGTCTGTCTGAAACATTTTTTCGTATCTCTTTTAGTTTTTTAAAAAATCGACTGTATAAATTAAAATGGGCCACCCTGTATATGTTTTCTAGTTTCTGTCGCGTTATCTTTTTGGAATATTTCCGGTGTCTGCTGTATAAACGACCTTTTGATACTATCGTTTATGCAAAACCGAGAAAGATTATTCTCGAAAGATACATGTACGAGATATATATATATATATATATACAATATACATATATAAACATATACATAGGTGTAGCATGTATGTGTGATGACTGTCTCTCTGCATCGAATACTCTAAAAGGATTTTTTAGTAAATTTTTCTTGCGACTAAGGCTATGTCGTAGGTAAGCTTAAACATTCTTGTAACATACTTGTCTAATCTTTTTTTTTATTTTCTTTTTTTAACCAAAGACATGTTTTTAGATGATAACAACAACTAGGTAATACAATAGATGAATAAATTTGAGAATACGGATGTGGAAAGGTAATTAAGAGGAGACACGGTTTTCTAGAATGCATTTGAGAAATAATGCAACGTGCATTGTACATATTTGTGAACGCATACGTGCCTACTCATTGCCAGTTGTCACATAAAACGGTATGTCCACTGTAACGGGTCGATCGATGCTTACGTATAATTTCGATGTTGATGCTGTCCGTACCGTTTGCGTTAGACTCCATAGATTCTCGTTTCGTAAGGACGCTGTAATCGCTGAAGAATTCGCTGACGAAGCGTAACTAGTCGGTCCTTTCTGAAGAAACTTGTATATTCAAAATACTGTAAAAGTATGTCGCCTGATGTAGCTTAGCAAAGAAAAATGTCAGTCGTCCGTTGAAGCGTTGTAATTGCTATTCGAATAAAAAGATAATATATTTTAGCGAGGCTTTTTCTATTTTTCCGCACCCTTGACGCCTCTCTATCCTCCACGTTCACGACGTAAGGTGATCGGAGAACCGATGGACGCTAGGCTCTGAGAAATCGTGCGTGTTGCGCGGGCGTGAAGTCCTCAGCATCGTAGGCCGACGTGGAACCGTACGTCGCTCTGATTAGAAATTCGATAGCATCCATCCTGGACGTGTGAGTTTTATTTGCTAAATTGTCCAGCTCCGCAAGTCGTGCCGCAAACGCGTGTTCTCCTTAACGGGTAGTCGGGCGTGTTCGTTGTACGAAGTTTCTCAGATTTGCCTTCCGGTTTCCTGCTTTTCGAAGCGAGTTTGAACCGTAACCGCGCAACAAGAGATCGTGAGTAAGGGCGATGCCAGTTTACGCGACGCGGACGTTGGAAACTGCAACCGCGCGATCTCGGTGTTTTGTTCCCTTTTCCATTGTGTACTCATGGTTTGAAACAGGAGTCATAAATCACACGCCTAATCGGGATTTTCAGGATCTGCTACTGATCCGCTAATGGTCGATGGGACGAGTTGGGAATAGCCGAGAAGGTGAATTAGGCGATACCTTGCGGCGTACCAAGTCGTTCGGATACACACACTGTCTCTCTCTCTATCTCTCTGCGATTCTGACGTTGGGGCGCATCGTATCTCCTGTGTAACTTTTTGTAGCTTTGGACAAAAATAAACAGCATCCCTGAACTGTCTTATATTTATTGTAAGTCGCGCACTCCGTGTGCGCGTGCAGCGAAATAAAACGTGAAATAAAACGGATAATCTATGACCCCAGGGGTGTTTTTCCTTTTCTCCGCCGTAAGATCCGCCCTAGGTAAGAAAGAATTGATGATGATTGCGCCGTCGTCGTCGTCGATTTTATTCTGTAACTTTCATTTCAACGGATATACATTACGCTACCACTATCGTTTCTTTTTTTTCCTCTCTATTCTAACTCATACGTATTTAAAATATTTTTAGGTTGTGTGTGTGTGTGTGTGTGTGTGTCGCTTATGCGTATAATAATGGTAATAATAATACAATCGTTTTTGACATTGTCATTGCATCGCATTTCGTACTTATACGTCGCACAATCACTCTCACGCACTCGCGGTTCTCTCGTTTTCTTTTATGAGTCAAAAGAACATTACGATTAAATTGGTTCCATACGTGCTAAGACGATAAATCCGTATTTACGATATTACACGTGTATGTACAGTTATGTATAATTCATTTATATATATGTACATGCAGACGCGCGACTAACGCCGAGCATCTAAGAAAATGTACATTTCCTTGCGTTGTTTCGTGTCGGCCTTTACGTGTAATGTAGATCCTTATAAACCTCTTAAATTATTGTTTGCCTAAGATGTACGTAAATTTACATTGAAAAATCCTTCCGATAACTCGCGCAAGTGCCAAATCTCTTTCGGCAATTTTTTAATTTAATATTATCTTACTTTTGTTTATTATAATAACTAGTACGTGCACTAAATTGAAATTAAAAGTCACTTTTATTACGAACGGATCAAGTGTTATAATAAGAACGCTCAGCCAAACGATGGATTCCAGGCTCAGTTATATCCAAAGTTTGGCGCGAAAAAAAACGTGAATCGATGAAACATAATGTTTGAAGAGTGCAGGACCGTTCAATCAAGCTAATACTCACGTACGTATAAAGATCGATCGAATCAAGACTTTGAGCAAATAATTAATTATAACTTACGAGTACTTGCAAATACGGTTACATTCCTCCGGACACTTGCGTACACACGCGAATCACGCACGAATTCATGGCAGTTTACTACACGAGAAAGTTACAAGAAAGAACAGAATTGGAGGTAGTATACAAGAGGGATGAATTATATACAGGGCGGCCCATTTTAATTTATACAGTCGATTTTTTAAAAAACTAAAAGAGATACGAAAAAATGTTTCAGACAGACATGTCACGATTTCGAGGAGGACATAAGATGATACCATTGGTTTGACCTTGAATAGTCGTTTGAAGGTCACGCGAAGATCACCTTCAATTTCTTAAACTGAAACCCCAACTTTTTATTGCAGATTCTTATTCTCCATCGAAAAGTAAATAACTTTTGTGTGAAACATTTTTCCGAAAAATGTCATCTTATGTCCTTAAAATGTCCTCAAAACTCATCTTGAAGATCATTTTAAGGACATAAGATGACATTTTTCGGAAAAATGTTTCACACAAAAGTTGCATGTTTTCTCGCGTAGAATCCGAATCCGTAATAAAAAAATACCATGTCTCATTAAAAAAATGGTATTTTTTATTAATGAGACATTGAAGGTGATCTTCGCGTGACCTTCAAACGACTATTCAAGGTCAAACCAATGGTATCATCTTATGTCCCCCTCGAAATCGTGACATGTCTGTCTGAAACATTTTTTCGTATCTCTTTTAGTTTTTTAAAAAATCGACTGTATAAATTAAAATGGGCCACCCTGTATATTAGGAGTGTGATTTAGTTTTGAGGGTTTTGCAACAGATGGCTGTAGTGTCAGTTTGTTCCAATAGCTGTTTCCGATAACTGTTGTTTCTTACAGTGTTAACATTATCCATGACATTTAGTAGCATTATAGCAATAGATGCGATAACAGTCGTGTTTATATCATCGTAAAAATGTAACTTCCGAAACAGCATTTTCGACATGCGTTGCTTTTGTTTTTTAATCAAAAGAAAACTGCGGCTGACGGTTATAGAATTCTTGTGGAAACTTATGGTGATTCTGCCCCATCAATTAAGGACAAAGAACGCTCGGGACCACCAAGAAAGCTTGAAAATGCAGATTTGCAAGCTTTATTGCACGAAAATCCAACACGATCCACTTCAGAACTTGCCAGAGCATTAAATGTTGATCGTACAACAGTTGCCAAACATTTGCATGAAATGGGAAAAATTCAGAAAGAAGGGAAATGGGTTCGACATCAATTATCGGAAAGTGCCATTTGAACATTTGCATTTCGTTGATCGCCGGGCAAAAAAAGAAGAGTCTTTTGTCTCGGATTGTTACTGGGGATGAAAAGTGGATCTATTTTGATAATCCGAAACGCAGAAAATCATGGGTGGATCCAGGCGAACCATCAACATCCACTCCGAGACGCAATATTCACGGTTCAAAAGTAATGCTCTGTATTTGGTGGGATAGTGTACTATGAGCTGTTAAATCCGCACGAGACTGTCACGGCTGATCGTTATCGACACCAATTGTACAAGGTGAAGCAAGCATTGGACCAAAAACGACCACCAATTGCGAGCAAACGACGGAAAGTGATTCTTCTTCGTGACAACGCTCGACCTCACGTTGCGTCATCAGTGAAAGAAACACTATTAGAGCTTGAATGGGAAGTCTTACCGCACCCCGCGTATTCTCCGGACATTGCTCCATGCGATTATTATTTGTTCCGGTGGATGCAACACGCGTTAGAGGATACACACTTTGATAATTTGGAAGAAGTGCGAAAATTCGTCGACGAATGGATCAACTGAAAAGAAGAGTCGTTTTATCGTCATCTCTTGCCAGAAAGATGGGAAAAAGTTATAGAAAAGGAAGGAAAATATTTTGATTAAGGTAGTCATTCATTATCATATTTAAATACATGCGTCTTTGAGCAAAAAAACCCTCAAAACTAAATCACACCCCTAATAATATAATGTGCAGTATTTGTAAAGAAGATTCGTGTATCGAGTATTCGAGTCATCGAGTGAACCAACTCTGGCGTGTGAGTAGACTGATAAATTCTTAGGTTGCAGAGTGATGCGTTTGATGCGCGATATGTGCGAATTGGATATATCTAAAATGCTAGTAATAATGCTAAAATACGAGTAAAATCAATCAAGATCTCCCAAAAAGATTTAAATCTCTCTCTTGTGACGAAAAAATTTCACAATGGCAAGTGTGACGCGTCTCGCGAGATTGGAGATTTGCGCTGTCGTTTACTATGCGATTCGCGCATGTTACTTCTACGGGGAACAATTCCTATGGTTCGCAGAAAACGTTTCCGAGGAACGAAATGCGAGGGAGGAACATCGTGATACCTACATCTACAATATCGTATTTTGTGATACATACGCGTGTGTATGTGCCCATATTTCGTTTAAATATCAAACGGCGCATCGAGAGTATGTTTACTTGATTCCTCTCTAAGTTTACATATTTACAAATCGATATTTACAGTAATTATAGGTACGCGTACATGGCGATGTACGAGCGTGTTTAACGTTCATTCGTTTTTAAAAAATTTACGAATTTACCCAGCGAATGAAAGTAGTTTCAGTATCTATCGTATCTTTTAAATACATAGAGGAAGTCGTAGCTTTTGCTTCAAACGATTCCTTCAATTTGTTGAGTTGTATTTACAAGTTTAAATTTTCGTGGCGTTTGTCGCGTTTTACGGCAAATGACGTCAAGGGATGACTTCGATATCGAGATATGTAAGTACGCATAAGAAGATAGATGCGGAGAATTTCTTCCAAGCAAATCACTGCATCGTAAAGTATCCAATATAATTAAAATACAGTAATCAAGTATAATAATATTAAAAATCACGGCTGTAATTAATTAAAGCCACGATATTCGAAATTAAGAAGAACGAATGCCGCGTCGCATTTATTAAGTGTGCACGCGAGCGAAATTAATGCAAGGAATTCCGCGTTCTCATTAAACTCATAATTGCAAAGAGATTCTTGTCCCAAGAAAAGTGATATTCTGCTATGCCCGTATGCATCTATTAATTACAATATTAATGACAAGTGATAATAAATAGAGAGACGTGTCATCTATGAAAATTACACGTATTCCTTCCGCCGCGTATATTATATTATTTATATTATCATATATATATATCACTCATGTTATTATGCACTAACAATGTCCTCAACGTTTCCAATTATGCTTATTTGTCTCTCTCGTTAAAGTAAATATTACGATATTTGTAACATGTGCGTTAGGATGCAGCACGCATTCTCCAGGCACTCGTCATGCGTGCCCGGTATACGCCCAACAATATTACAACTTTGAGTTGCGATTTCAGATTCACTCGACTAATATAACCCGACAATATAATTCGATAGAATTTGGAATAAACAATTCTGATCGTTTCTTTGTCCATCCTGGCGACGTAGGTGACCAAGTAATTTTTGAAACGATTAACGAGTATATCTCGAGTTCTCCACCGCTGCTCCAACAATGTCGAAGACGAATATGCCACCTCGAGGAGTGCGGTAGTTGAGACGGTGGTTTCGGTCGTATATATTGGGTTGTTCGGAAAGTTATTTCGTTTTTTCAAGGAAAAATGAAAAGCGGTTTTTTCATATTTAGAATAAATTTTATTCAGTGATGTATTGGCCATTTTGTTCCACTACCTTTCGCCATCTTTCTGGCAACTTTAAGATTCCACGCTCATAGAAGTCCTTTTCCTTATTGACAAAAAATTGAAGCAAGTAATTTTTGACGCCTTCATTTGAATCGAAGTTTACATTGTTCAAAGAATTTTATAAAGACCGGAACAAATGGTAATCGGATGGTGCCAGATCAGGAGAGTATGGCGGGTGTGGTAGCACATCCCATCCAAGCTGTAAAAGCTTCTGGCGAGTGACCAAACTTGTGTGTGGTCTGGCATTGTCGTGATGGAATACGACACCTTTCCTATTCGCCAATTCCGGTCGCTTCTGCTTGATGGCAGCATCCAATTCATCCAGCTGACGACAATACACTTTCGAATCAATCGTCTGGTTGCTTGGTAGTAGCTCGAAAAATACGATTCCCTTCCAATCCCACCATACAGAAAGCATGATCTTCTTTTGATGAATATCTGCCTTGGATGTCGATTGAGCAGGTTCATCTTGCCTGGACCATGATCGTTTTCGCTCAACATTGTTGTAAACAATCCATTTTTCATCTCCAGTTATGATTCGCTTCAAAAATGGTTCATTTTCTTCACGTTTCAACAATGAATCGCAGATGGTAATGCGTCGAATCAAGTCAATTTCCTTTAAATTGTGTGGAACCCAAATATCGAGCTTTGAAACGACTCCAAGGCGTTTCAAATGATCGTAAACGGTCGAATTCGATAAATTTAACTTTTCAGCAATTTCGCGTGTTGTTGTGCGACGGTTTGCATCCACCAGAGCCTTTATTTTCTCGTCATCAGCTTTAATTGGCCGACCTGAACGTGGTGCATCTTTCAAATCGAAATTTCGAAAACCAATTCTGACACTGACGTTCACTCAATACATCTTCTCCGTACACGGCACACAATTTTGTTCTCGCTTGCACTGCATTTTTACCCTTTCGGTAGTAAAAAAGCAAAATATTACGAAAATGCTCACTTTGATTTTCCATGTTTGATGTGATGCCAAAAAAAATTACTTGACAGATCGCAACACAATAAGATACTAAATGACGTCTGAAATGTCAGTTGTCAAAATATAAAACGAATTTGCCGCTTAGAGTAAGGTTAAGTATCGAGGAACGCGACTAACGACATCTCTTTGTGAAAAACGAAATTACTTTCCGAACGACCCAATATATATATATTGGGTTGTTCGGAAAGTTATTTCGTTTTTTCAAGGAAAAATGAAAAGCGGTTTTTTCATATTTAGAATAAATTTTATTCAGTGATGTATTGGCCATTTTGTTCCACTACCTTTCGCCATCTTTCTGGCAACTTTAAGATTCCACGCTCATAGAAGCCCTTCTCCTTATTGACAAAAAATTGAAGCAAGTGATTTTTGACGCCTTCGTTTGAATCGAAGTTTACATTGTTCAAAGAATTTTGTAGAGACCGGAACAAATGGTAATCGGATGGTGCCAGATCAGGAGAGTATGGCGGGTGTGGTAGCACATCCCATCCAAGCTGTAAAAGCTTCTGGCGAGTGACCAAACTTGTGTGTGGTCTGGCATTGTCGTGATGGAATACGACACCTTTCCTATTCGCCAATTCCGGTCGCTTCTGCTTGATGGCAGCATCCAATTCATCCAGCTGACGACAATACACTTTCGAATCAATCGTCTGGTTGCTTGGTAGTAGCTCGAAAAATACGATTCCCTTCCAATCCCACCATACAGAAAGCATGATCTTCTTTTGATGAATATCTGCCTTGGATGTCGATTGAGCGGGTTCATCTTGCCTGGACCATGATCGTTTTCGCTTAACATTGTTGTAAACAATCCATTTTTCATCTCCAGTTATGATTCGCTTCAAAAATGGTTCATTTTCTCCACGTTTCAACAATGAATCGCAGATGGTAATGCGTCGAATCAAGTCAATTTCCTTTAAATTGTGTGGAACCCAAATATCGAGCTTTGAAACGAATCCAAGGCGTTTCAAATAATCGTAAACGGTCGAATTCGATAAATTTAACTTTTCAGCAATTTCGCGTGTTGTTGTGCGACGGTTTGCATCCACCAGAGCCTTTATTTTCTCGTCATCAGCTTTAATTGGCCGACCTGAACGTGGTGCATCTTTCAAATCGAAATTTCGAAAACCAATTCTGACACTGACGTTCACTCAATACATCTTCTCCGTACACGGCACACAATTTTGTTCTCGCTTGCACTGCATTTTTACCCTTTCGGTAGTAAAAAAGCAAAATATTACGAAAATGCTCACTTTGATTTTCCATGTTTGATGTGATGCCAAAAAAAATTACTTGACAGATCGCAACACAGTAAGATACTAAATAACGTCTGAAATGTCAGTTGTCAAAATATAAAACGAATTTGCCTCTTAGAGTAAGGTTAAGTATCGAGGAACGCGACTAACGACATCTCTTTGTGAAAAACGAAATTACTTTCCGAACAACCCAATACAATAGGGTGGATCAGACGATGACGGGTTTCTTTGAAATCGGTTTTAGACTAACGGCTAACACGGGGGATTCCGTTCTGGGCAGTTCCGTCTTCCGCTATAAGGAAACGTCGCTCTGGGAAAGCGGCCCGTTGCCTATCCTCGCGTTACTGTTGAGCCGTTTCGTCGGCGCCGTCGTCGTCGTCGTCGTCGTCGTGTTGCTTTTCGATTCCTTGTTGCTCGCGGATGCGATCACGTCCGGCGATTCCTTGTTGCTCGTCACCACGTGGTGCTCCTCGTCCTTGTTAGTCGTTTGCGTCGATCGCGAGGTGCACGTTGCCGGCGGTTTCCCGTTCTTCTGATCCTTCAGCTCCAATTCGTAGCCTGCGGACAGAATTCAGGAAACGTGAATTAACCCTCCGCGCTTTTTGCAGAATCAAGAACGTAGAGCGTAGAAGCAAAAAACGTGTTAAAATGATAATCAAGTTTTGGATCTGGTTGACGTCAATTTCCATAATTGCAGAATTTATAATTTATATTCTGGTGATGTATGCGCGATATTGCGTGAGTCTACACAGTGATTAATTAGTAACGAAAGTAGGGGGGTAAAATTTAAATAATTAATCAAAATTATATGGGCGAGTAGAATTCATTATATATTATATTCGATTAAATAGAATGGAAAAACCTTTAATTAGTAATAAAATATTATGCTCGCCACAAACAAATTTAATTAGATATATGCATCGAGAAATTTGTTCTCCATCGCAATTTCTACGTACAATGTTAACTGAAATTTTTCTTTTTTTGATGCGTGATGCGTTCCACTTTCATGGACAAATATCTACGGTTGAACGTTTCCGCTTGAGGTTTCGCGATAGAAGACGCGTCACGTAGTTTTAGTTTCGATTTCGAACGAAATTGGATCTACGAAGAAGAAATTCATGAAGAAGTCTATCCTCTTCTCGTGGGCAGACCCCTTCATGAAAATTGGACAGGGAGTCCGAGATTCTACTTACATTCGCTCTGAGTAGAGCAGTCTATGGTGGACGCGATATGTTTATTGAGGGCTTTATTCTGATCGCAAGTTGCGGCTGTCAGAACTGTCGTCGCTGTTACCGGTCCCATCATAGATGCGTTCGTGGCAGTTATCGCCGAGCTTCTCGTCTGGTTGGGCCTTCCTGCTCTCACGGTGGGGCGCACGTTTCTCTCGGGTCGAATTAAGATGATGTACAGCTGCACACGGAATAAATGGGGATGGGGAGAGCTACTATGAGTTGAATAAATTAAAATAAAATAAAGTACAATCCTGTTTCAATAAATTCGATTTTGATGAAATTGGATTCGGAAATCGCTTTGCCCAATGATTCGATAACGAGGCTTCCTCGAGCGAGCATTTTAGATGCAACGTTTTAGATTTTATCTTTTCAATCTTCTGTTATTTTTTCGCTTCAGAGGAGAGTTCTGAATTAAATTCTGACTTTTTAAGGATTTTGCTTTCTTATCACTTAATGGAAGGATTAAACGTATTCCTGATAATATTAACGCTAACCCAACATTCTAAATGAATCACTTATATTGGGTCATTAAGTATGAAACTTTACAAATACAACATAAACTTTTGCATTTTTTTGGCACATGGACATGATTTATTTTCAATCGAAGTATGCGCCCATGTTATCTACACACTTCTGCCATTTTAGTGGTAGTTGGTCTATGCCTCTACTATAGAAGCCAGGAGTACGGGAATCGATGAAGTCGCGGAAGGCTGATTCGACTGCCTGTTGAGAATTGAAGAATTTTCCCACCAAGAAGTTGTCCAAATTCCGGAAGAAGTGATAGTCGGTAGGTGATAGATCTGGTGAATATGGTGGATGACGGAGAGTTTCCAATTCCAACTCCCGTAGCTTTGCCACGGTCAGTCGTGCAGTGTGCGGTCGAGCATTATCATGCAACAGGATTGGCATTGACCGATTGACCAATTTCGGTTGTTTAATAGCAAGTTGTTGCATCATTTCGTCCAGTTGCTTGCAATATACTTCAGCCGTTATCGATGTACCAGGTTTCATAAAGTTGTGGTAGATAACACCTGACCTGGACCACCAAACAGTCACCATAAGCTTCTTCTGTGTAATGTTGGGTTTCGCGTGATGTCTCGGTGGTTCATCAGCGTTCAACCACTGATGTGAGCGTTTACGATTGTCGTAGAGTATCCACTTTTCATCGCAGGTCACAATTCGATTCAAAAAAGATTCATTTTTGTGACGGGAAAGCAAAGAAAGGGAAGCCTCTAGACGTTGCGCCTGCTGCGCATCGGTCAATTCGTGCGGGACCCATTTGTCCAACTTCTTTATCTTACCAATTGCAGCTAAAGGAACCAATATGGTGGGTATGGAAACATTGAATATCGATGCCAATTCACGTGTACTTTGAGATGGATCGGACTCTACTACGGCTCTCAAGTGATCATTATCCACCTTCGTCTTTGGTCTTCCACGTGGCTCATTAGCGAGGCTGAAATCTCCATCTCTGAAGTTTTTGAACCAATTGCCCACCGTTGCTTTAGTAGTTGAACCTTCACCAATACAGCGTTGATATTACGAGCTGTCTCCGACCCTGTGGTTCCACGGCGGAACTCATATTCATATTGGGTCATTAAGTATGAAACTTTACAAATAGAACATAAACTTTTGCATTTTTTGGCACATGGACATGATTTATTTTCAATCGAAGTATGCGCCCATGTTATCTACACACTTCTGCCATTTTAGTGGTAGTTGGTCTATGCCTCTACTATAGAAGCCAGGAGTACGGGAATCGATGAAGTCGCGGAAGGCTGATTCGACTGCCTGTTGAGAATTGAACAATTTTCCCACCAAGAAGTTGTCCAAATTCCGGAAGAAGTGATAGTCGGTAGGTGATAGATCTGGTGAATGTGGTGGATGACGGAGAGTTTCCAATTCCAACTCCCGTAGCTTTGCCACGGTCAGTCGTGCAGTGTGCGGTCGAGCATTATCATGCAACAGGATTGGCATTGACCGATTGACCAATTTCGGTTGTTTAATAGCAAGTTGTTGCATCATTTCATCCAGTTGCTTGCAATATACTTCAGCCGTTATCGATGTACCAGGTTTCATAAAGTTGTAGTAGATAACACCTGACCTGGACCACCAAACAGTCACCATAAGCTTCTTCTGTGTAATGTTGGGTTTCGCGTGATGTCTCGGTGGTTCATCAGCGTTCAACCACTGATGTGAGCGTTTACGATTGTCGTAGAGTATCCACTTTTCATCGCAGGTCACAATTCGATTAAAAAAAGATTCATTTTGTGACGGGAAAGCAAAGAAAGGGAAGCCTCTAGACATTGCGCCTGCTGCGCATCGGTCGATTCGTGCGGGACCCATTTGTCCAACTTCTTTATCTTACCAATTGCAGCTAAAGGAACCAATATGGTGGGTATGGAAACATTGAATATCGATGCCAATTCACGTGTACTTTGAGATGGATCGAACTCTACTACGGCTCTCAAGTGATCATTATCCACCTTCGTCTTTGGTCTTCCACGTGGCTCATTAGCGAGGCTGAAATCTCCATCTCTGAAGTTTTTGAACCAATTGCCCACCGTTGCTTTAGTAGTTGAACCTTCACCAAATACAGCGTTGATATTACGAGCTGTCTCCGACACTGTGGTTCCACGGCGGAACTCATATTCATAAATCACACGAATTTTGGACTTTTCCATAGTTCTATAAAAAAGAATCGACCAATAAAACTAATGAAGATATTTGAAGAAACAAATATGACATTTGAAGAGCGAACATACATCTATCACACTAACCTAACCTGATACTGACGTCTGGCGCCAAATTTGAGATAACAAATGTTAAAGATGGCGCTTTTACATTTGCAAAGTTTCATACTTAATGACCCAATATCAATTTAAATTGAAATCGACTTTACATCATTTTGTAATTATCGAACACTGCATTTCCGAATGAAGATTCGTGAGGAACTCTCAATTACACTTTAAACATGAGCGCTTTCCACGTGGATGCCTTTATATTTAATTTACGAATTCTTAAATTTAAATGATCAACCTTCGGACTGAAGAGGCAGATCAGCGTCACAGACGCGGAAAGACTGATGGTTACCGACATCGAGGTAATCCTCAGCGCAATGTTGCTGCCGGTGCCGTAGTACAGAGGTACGAAGGCGCACCATATGACACACGTCGTGTACATTGTCAAACCTGTATTAAAAAGGTTTTTTTAATAATAGCATTTTGTCGCTTTTGACTAGTTTTACCAGCTTCGCTTGATATTTCCATTACTATCTATTTTTGTAGCAACGATATGCTACATAGTTGTCACAAAAACATTCTCATACGTATAAATATAAAACTACGATATTGCTTCTCTCATCGATCTCGCCTGTCTATCAAAGTTCTCTCTTCAGTTACCAAAGAAATATCAAAATATTGTGAAATATCACGCGAATAGTAGTGAAACTCATGCGAGACGCGAAACGGATGTGACGGCGACGGAACGTCGAGACTTACCGATGTGTTTACTCTCGTTGAAGGCTTCCGGAATCTTTCTCGTGAGGATGGCGTAGACGGTGCATACGACGATCAGTACCGTGGGAAACGCGAACGCGATCATGTAGCTAGCATCGATGTAGTTGTTGCAGACGAGCAGGTTGTCCTCCATCATGGGGTAGTGATGCATCGCTCGTGCGGGATCGATGATCATCCAGATCGCGTTAATTAGAATCTGGACGAATATCAATCCGCAGCAGATGATGAGCTGCGACCGCGGCGATATGAAGGATGGCCTCTTCGCGCTGCCGGCGCGAAAGATCCTCGAGATGCGGTTGGTCTTCGTCAGCAGAGCCGCGTATACCACAGTGAAGCAGAAGCCCGCGGCGAATCTGCAAAAATAAAACCGTCAGCTCTCGGTTTCTTCCCGGCGAGCATTAACATTCCTGGCTCACCCTCGGCGGAAACGACGCTATCCGTTTACGTAATGCATATTTCGAACTCCGGCAAGCTGATACACCGAGATGTTAGATGTCGTAAGGGCGAAATCATTTTCTTCTCGTCACGTTGCGCCGATTTCGAGTTTTACAGCTTCTTGCCACGCGATATCGCTCGAGGAGAATTTTTTACGCATTCATCGCATCGCGATAGATTGCGGATGGGACACGGGGAAGAAACTTTCAAAAATTGTCCGGCTTACGAACCACGTTAAATATCGATAGAATCAACGCTCTTGACGTTAATTGTACGAGGAGCAATTTATCGCAAGTGATCGTAACGAAGTCTATAGAAAGATTAATGCTGTTACGTCGGAACTCGTAGAATTTTGCCGCGTGCACGCGATAAGATTCCTAGTTCTTTTTACCTCTGAATACTGCAGACAACGTTCGTGGGTTTGAGCACCAGGGTGAACGTGACGAGGTAACAGAGCAGAATCCCCAGGAGGAGTACGTAGGACAGTTCTCGTCCGGAGGCACGCACGACAGGGGTGTCGTTGTGTCTGAGGAAAACGCCGCAGACAAATAACGTCACCTGTTTACGCATAGAAGAAAACGGGGCTAGATAGAAATCATATGAAAATCGCGCGATTTGCAGCACTTCCGCTTCTGCGGTTTCCGCTCGTTCGCGATGTCAAACACGCGGAACATCTGAAAGAGCGAGAGAGAAAGAGAGACACTTACCAGAATCCCCGAGGCGGACAAAGACATCGCACCTATCGCCCATCCGCTTTCCGGGCGTAAAAACTCTTCCGGGATGTCGCGGCACGTCGAGTGAGTTTCGTCGGGTAGCGTGCCACGACGGCACTGAATGCATTGGGTTTCATCCTTGGGATGTCGTATCTGCGAGGGAATAAAAGTATAAGTAGCAGCATCGGACACGTTCAGATCCGTTAGCTCGGTTCTCTCACTCGCGTGTAACATTTCTACATAATTTACTCCAACACCGCGAGACACGACAATCGAGCGTTTGAACTCGTGCAAAATCTATGCTCTGTCAATCATGTATTTGCCGCTTCCTGATTCTATTGGGTTGGCCAAAAAGTAATTGCGTTTTTTTTTATATAAATAAAAGGCGAATTTTTCATGGGAAACAAAAACTTTATTAAACAATATATTGCCCATTTTGTTTGATTATCTTTTGCCATTTTTCAGGCAACTTCAAGATTCCGCGCTCAAAAAAGTTCTTATTTTTTTCAGCAAAAAACAATTCCAACAACGATTTGATATCCTCATCAGCAGTCAAGGTTTTACCATTCAAGGCGTTTTGCAAAGAACGAAACGAATGGTAATCTGATGGTGCCAGGTCTGGCGAATATGGTGGATGTGGTAACACATCCCATCCAAGCCGCAACAATTTTTCACGAGTGACCAAACTTGTACGTGGTCTAGCGTTATTATGGTGAAACGCAACACCTTTGCGATTCACCAATTCTCGAAGTTTCTGTTTGATGGCATCGTTTAATTTATCCAGTTGACGACAGTATACGTCTGAATTAATGGTTTGATTCCTTGCAAGCAGCTCAAAATACACAATACCTTAAAGTCCCACCAGACTGACGGCATAATCTTTCTTTGGTGAATATCTGCTTTTCAAGTGCTTTCAGCAGGTTCATCACGATCTTTTTCGTTTGACGTTGTTGTAGACGATCCATTTTTCAGGCAACTTCATGATTCCGCGCTCAAAAAAGTTCTTATCTTTTTCAGCAAAACACAATTCCAAGAACGATTTGATATCCTCATCAGCAGTCAAGGTTTTACCATTCAAGGCGTTTTGCAAAGAACGAAACGAATGGTAATCTGATGGTGCCAGGTCTGGCGAATATGGTGGATGTGGTAACACATCCCATCCAAGCTGCAACAATTTTTCACGAGTGACCAAACTTGTACGTGGTCTAGCGTTATTATGGTGAAACGCAACACCTTTGCGATTCACCAATTCTCGAAGTTTCTGTTTGATGGCATCGTTTAATTTATCCAGTTGACGACAGTATACGTCTGAATTAATGGTTTGATTCCTTGCAAGCAGCTCAAAATACACAATACCTTTAAAGTCCCACCAGACTGACAGCATAATCTTTCTTTGGTGAATATCTGCTTTTCAAGTGCTTTCAGCAGGTTCATCACGATCTTTTTCGTTTGACGTTGTTGTAGACGATCCATTTTTCAGGCAACTTCATGATTCCGCGCTCAAAAAAGTTCTTATCTTTTTCAGCAAAACACAATTCCAAGAACGATTTGATATCCTCATCAGCAGTCAAGGTTTTACCATTCAAGGCGTTTTGCAAAGAACGAAACGAATGGTAATCTGATGGTGCCAGGTCTGGCGAATATGGTGGATGTGGTAACACATCCCATCCAAGCTGCAACAATTTTTCACGAGTGACCAAACTTGTACGTGGTCTAGCGTTATTATGGTGAAACGCAACACCTTTGCGATTCACCAATTCTCGACGTTTCTGTTTGATGGCATCGTTTAATTTATCCAGTTGACGACAGTATACGTCTGAATTAATGGTTTGATTCCTTGCAAGCAGCTCAAAATACACAATACCTTAAAGTCCCACCAGACTGACGGCATAATCTTTCTTTGGTGAATATCTGCTTTTCAAGTGCTTTGAGCAGGTTCATCACGATCTTTTTCGTTTGACGTTGTTGTAGACGATCCATTTTTCAGGCAACTTCATGATTCCGCGCTCAAAAAAGTTCTTATCTTTTTCAGCAAAACACAATTCCAAGAACGATTTGATATCCTCATCAGCAGTCAAGGTTTTACCATTCAAGGCGTTTTGCAAAGAACGAAACGAATGGTAATCTGATGGTGCCAGGTCTGGCGAATATGGTGGATGTGGTAACACATCCCATCCAAGCTGCAACAATTTTTCACGAGTGACCAAACTTGTACGTGGTCTAGCGTTATTATGGTGAAACGCAACCCCTTTGCGATTCACCAAGTCTCGAAGTTTCTGTTTGATGGCATCGTTTAATTTATCCAGTTGACGACAGTATACGTCTGAATTAATGGTTTGATTCCTTGCAAGCAGCTCAAAATACACAATACCTTAAAGTCCCACCAGACTGACAGCATAATCTTTCTTTGGTGAATATCTGCTTTTCAAGTGCTTTCAGCAGGTTCATCACGATCTTTTTCGTTTGACGTTGTTGTAGACGATCCATTTTTCAGGCAACTTCATGATTCCGTGCTCAAAAAAGTTCTTATCTTTTTCAGCAAAACACAATTCCAAGAACGATTTGATATCCTCATCAGCAGTCAAGGTTTTACCATTCAAGGCGTTTTGCAAAGAACGAAACGAATGGTAATCTGATGGTGCCAGGTCTGGCGAATATGGTGGATGTGGTAACACATCCCATCCAAGCCGCAACAATTTTTCACGAGTGACCAAACTTGTACGTAGTCTAGCGTTATTATGGTGAAACGCAACACCTTTGCGATTCACCAATTCTCGAAGTTTCTGTTTGATGGCATCGTTTAATTTATCCAGTTGACGACAGTATACGTCTGAATTAATGGTTTGATTCCTTGCAAGCAGCTCAAAATACACAATACCTTAAAGTCCCACCAGACTGACGGCATAATCTTGCTTTGGCGAATATCTGCTTTTCAAGTGCTTTGAGCAGGTTCATCACGATCTTTTTCGTTTGACGTTGTTGTAGACGATCGATTTTTCGTCGCCTGTTATCATACGTTTCACAAATGGATCATTTTCCTCACGTTTCAAAAGAGAATCGCAGATGTCAACACGCTCAGTGAGATGAATTTCTTTGAGCTCATGTGGTACCCAAATATCGAGCTTACTAATGTATCCAAGTCGTTTTAAATGGTTTTCAACACTCGATTTCGATACGTTAAGATTCTCAGCAATCTCGGGTCGTTAAACGCCGATTGGAATCGATCAGTGCCTTTATTTTGCCATCATCAATTTCGATTGGCCTTCCTGAGCGTGGTGCATCTTTCACAGTAAAATCTGCAGATCGAAATTTAGTAAACCAATTTTGACACTGCCGCAGCTTTAAAGCATCTTCGCCATATACATGACATAACTTTGTATGAGCTTGCACAGCGTTTTTCCCTTTTCGGAAGTAATAAAACAAAATATGAGGAAAATGTTCTTTTTGATTTTCCATTTTGAAATCGACGGCAAACAAACAATTGTTAACGAAATCGTGTACTTTCATTTTCTAAAACAAGCTTGAACTGTGAGTTGTTAACCTACATAATGAATTTGCGGTTTAGAATGAAGTTAGTTACATTTCAAGATATGTATGTCCATCTATTAGAAAAAAACGCAATTACTTTTTGGCCAACCCAATAGCATCCGATTGCATTTCTGAGAGTCTTATTACTCGAGCTTGATTCATTTAAGCTGGAGAATATTACGGAGATGCGGAGAGTGGCGAAATGAAGAACTGTATAATTGGAGAATACAAGCGATCCGCGACATTCTGCGTAGACCCATATTTCGGTCACAGTTTTCATTTCTTTGCGGAACACGTAGATCCTCCCGGTCGCGTTTGAGTATTATTTATAAAATCGCAATATCGTTCCTTCTGACGTGCAAGAAGATAGGCAGACGCTGGAATATAATAGACAGAATTATTCAAAGTACTCTATGAGAGAGTTACGTAAATAGTATCTTTTACATATCTCTATTTGACGTGTTCGTATCCGAGGAGAGCGCCATTGCGAACAAGTCAGCGTAAACGCGGCATTTCTCGAGATCTTTTATCGCGATGGCGAGTTGCACAAGCGCCTACACCCACAGAAAAGATTTCTGGACTTAATGCTATTACTCTTTAATCTATCATAAAATAACATCGCTATAGCGACAATCATATTTATTATTGAAAAGAAGCATATTTTAATCTCGAATAGAAAATTCGAAAATCTAGATTCATATAATCTTCGTGCTAGCTCATTAATTTTCTCAGAAGGATTTAGATACAAATTTCTAGCAAGTTCAAAATATTCTTGATTTAAGAATATTGTGAGATCTAAAAGACATCTTATTCTATTCTTCTAAGAGAATTTGTAGAATCTGCACAAAACGGCCAATATTTATGTGTTGCAATCGAAAATCGGGAAAGTGTTTTTGTTATTTACAATGAATAAGTGCAATACTCTACAAGAAATATTAAAAGGTATGGAAATGTCTTATCTCGAATGTTATTTCTCAAGTAAGTATATTGTATATACTTACTTACATTTCCATATCTTTTAATATTTCTTGTAGAGTATTGCACTTATTCATTGTAAATAACAGAAACACTTTCCCGGTTTTCGATTGCAACACATAAATATTGGCCGTTTTATCCGAATAAAGGACGCAGAAGCGCCGAGTCGACGAACGACTGCGAGAAAATGATGCGTCGACATGGACAAAGCCCTACTATGAAGTGGCGCTAATATCAAATTATTCTACATACAAGAATATATAAGCATAAATGTGTACATGTACTCTTGTCTGAAGACAGTAAGACAATCTTATTTAATTTGAGAGAGAAGAATAGAAATTACTGATTTAAATAAAAAATTGTTTATTTTCATATTTTTTATACTTGTAATACGATTAAATTAGTCAAGAATATTTTTCGTCTTGTTATCAGAAATCCTTTCTGAGGGTGTAAGGATGGACATTTTGTATCGCTCCAGTCTGAGCCGTGAATTAACAATGAACGGCATTGTTCTCGTGTTCTTTTTGAACGATGCAGTTATCTCATGGCGATACGTCGTTGACGTACCTGATATTGAGTGCAATTAAAGCAGTGCCAGCAGCATCTCTCACCCTCGACGTATTTCTTCGCTTGACCGAGCTCGCAGGGCAGAGAGCACACGCTCTCGGGTGGTTGCGGATGCCCGAGCTTAAATTGAATTTCTGGAAGCAAACACATGCAGGAAGACCGTGCGACGACATTGTCAAACGTAGCCCCTGAGCGAGGCCCGGCCGCTGTGAATCCAACGTGTCGTGAAACGCGAGAAAATAGCGAACACTTACCTGACATATTCAGTCGCAGCTCGCCTTCGAGATATTTGCCGACACGCACCCACTTATACTTTTTCGCGCTGATCTGCTTGAAGTGGATGATGTTGTATCGAGCGGGTCCGTCGCCGTTCTTGTCGAACTTGAACTTGTCGCCGCTCAGACCTTAAACATAGTCGCGTGATTATTTATCAGTTCTAGTCTATGAGTACCATCGATGAGAACTTGATCAATAAACGTATGAGAAGCTAGTCGCAACGGAGACGCAGCTTATCGCGTGAAAGGAATAGATACGAGGATCGTTTGATAAGGCTTTAGAAAACATATACATCAATTATCATGTCAGTTTGATATTAGTGTCGTCATCTCATATATTTTCTAAGAACTTATCAAACGACTCTTGCATGTTCCTAGTGAACGTAACGAGTGGCTGAACGTATGAGCTTCTAATGATTCCGCGGTTGAATTCGACTTTCGCGCGAGTATCAGGGATAGACACCATCGTGTTGACTGTGTCTCTTGATCTGCGCGCTTGTACCTTTTAATTTGCGTATGCTGTACACGTTTCCGGTGCGACTGCGATCGATCCGCGCCACAGCGCATATAGACCGATACATTCACACCTCACCACAACCCCATCCAAAAAATTCGCTTCGTCAGCTCACCCTCAAAATCCACCTTGCGCAGATACTGCAGCAGCTTGGTTCCCTTGGTCGGTTTCATGGCGTCGCACAGTCCCGCCTTCCCGTGGCAAAGGTCCTGGTGCATATCCCTGACAAAGGGAAGGAGACCAACGTAAATTTTTGTTCTCATTAAGACGAGACGTCTCGCAGATAAATCCACCTGGATTAAGTTCCAATTACCGGAAAGCGTAAGCGAATGCCATTACCGCGTCGGACACGAACTGCAGTTGGTCCTCGAAGGCCGTGTCCTGCTTCGTGAGGCGTTGCTTCGTCGTGCAGGGTTTCGTGTATTTTTTGTTGTACGGCGTCCGGGAAGAGTTCGGATATCGACACTTGAAGTGGTCCTCCCAGAATTCTACAAGTTAATGGTGCGGGACAGCTCGCTTCGCTTCGTGTGTTTTAACGCACGCGAGACGATCGATCACTCGAAACGATTTGTACGCGTTTCTCTTTGAACCTCGCTCACCGGTAAGAATCCAGAAAATATTAATTCTTGTGAAAAAAATATTAGGAGTGTGATTTAGTTTTGAGGGTTTTGCAACAGATGGCTGTAGTGTCAGTTTGTTCCAATAGCTGTTTCCGATAACTGTTGTTTCTTACAGTGTTAACATTATCCATGACATTTAGTAGCATTATAGCAATAGATGCGATAACAGTCGTGTTTATATCATCGTAAAAATGCAACTTCCGAAACAGCATTTTCGACATGCGTTGCTTTTGTTTTTTAATCAAAAGAAAACTGCGGCTGACGGTTATAGAATTCTTGTGGAAACTTATGGTGATTCTGCCCCATCAATTAAGGACAAAGAACGCTCGGGACCACCAAGAAAGCTTGAAAATGCAGATTTGCAAGCTTTATTGCACGAAAATCCAACACGATCCACTTCAGAACTTGCCAGAGCATTAAATGTTGATCGTACAACAGTTGCCAAACATTTGCATGAAATGGGAAAAATTCAGAAAGAAGGGAAATGGGTTCGACATCAATTATCGGAAAGTGCCATTTGAACATTTGCATTTCGTTGATCGCCGGGCAAAAAAAGAAGAGTCTTTTGTCTCGGATTGTTACTGGGGATGAAAAGTGGATCTATTTTGATAATCCGAAACGCAGAAAATCATGGGTGGATCCAGGCGAACCATCAACATCCACTCCGAGACGCAATATTCACGGTTCAAAAGTAATGCTCTGTATTTGGTGGGATAGTGTACTATGAGCTGTTAAATCCGCACGAGACTGTCACGGCTGATCGTTATCGACACCAATTGTACAAGGTGAAGCAAGCATTGGACCAAAAACGACCACCAATTGCGAGCAAACGACGGAAAGTGATTCTTCTTCGTGACAACGCTCGACCTCACGTTGCGTCATCAGTGAAAGAAACACTATTAGAGCTCGAATGGCAAGTCTTCTCCGGGCATTGCTCCATGCGATTATTATTTGTTCCGGTCGATGCAACACGCGTTAGAGGATACACACTTTCATAATTTGGAAGAAGTGCGAAAATTCGTCGACGAATGGATCAACTGAAAAGAAGAGTCATTTGATCGTGGTGGAATCCATCTCTTGCCAGAGCATTAAATGTTGATCGTACAACAGTTGCCAAACATTTACATGAAATGGGAAAAATTCAGAAGGAAGGGAAATGGGTTCGACATCAATTATCGGAAAGTGCCATTTGGACATTTGCATTTCGTTGATCGCCGGGCAAAAAGAGAAGAGTCTTTTGTCTCGGATTGTTACTGGGGATTAAAAGTGGATCTATTTTGATAATCCGAAACGCGGAAAATCATGGGTGGATCCAGGCGAACCATCAACATCCACTCCGAGACGCAATATTCACGGTTCAAAAGTAATGCTCTGTATTTGGTGGGATAGTGTACCATGAGCTGTTAAATCCGCACGAGACTGTCACGGCTGATCGTTATCGACACCAATTGTACAAGTTGAAGTAAGCATTGGACCAAAAACGACCACCAATTGCGAGCAAACGACGGAAAGAGATTCTTCTTCGTGACAACGCTCGACCTCGCGTTGCGTCATCAGTGAAACAAACACTATTAGAGCTCGAATGGGAAGTCTTACCGCACCCCGCGTATTCTCCGGACATTGCTCCATGCGATTATTATTTGTTCCGGTCGATGCAACACGCTTTAGAGGATACACACTTTCATAATTTGGAAGAAGTGCGAAAATTCGTCGACGAATGGATCAACTGAAAAGAAGAGTCATTTGATCGTGGTGGAATCCATCTCTTGCCAGAGCATTAAATGTTGATCGTACGACAGTTACCAAACATTTACATGAAATGGGGAAAATTCAGAAAGAAGGGAAATGGTTCGACATCAATTATCGGAAAGTGCCATTTGAACATTTGCATTTCGTTGATCGCCGGGCAAAAAAAGAAGAGTCTTTTGTCTCGGATTGTTACTGGGGATGAAAAGTAGATCTATTTTGATAATCCGAAACGCAGAAAATCATGGGTGGATCCAGGCGAACCATCAACATCCACTCCGAGACGCAATATTCACGGTTCAAAAGTAATGCTCTGTATTTGGTGGGATAGTGTACTATGAGCTGTTAAATCCGCACGAGACTGTCACGGCTGATCGTTATCGACACCAATTGTACAAGTTGAAGCAAGCATTGGACCAAAAACGACCACCAATTGCGAGCAAACGACGGAAAGTGATTCTTCTTCGTGACAACGCTCGACCTGACGTTGCGTCATCAGTGAAACAAACACTATTAGAGCTCGAATGGCAAGTCTTACCGCACCCCGCGTATTCTCCATGCGATTATTATTTGTTCCGGTGGATGCAACACGCGTTAGAGGATACACACTTTGATAATTTGGAAGAAGTGCGAAAATTCGTCGACGAATGGATCAACTGAAAAGAAGAGTCATTTGATCGTGGTGGAATCCATCTCTTGCCAGAGCATTAAATGTTGATCGTACGACAGTTACCAAACATTTACATGAAATGGGAAAAATTCAGAAAGAAGGGAAATGGGTCCGACATCAATTATCGGAAAGTGCCATTTGAACATTTGCATTTCGTTGATCGCCGGGCAAAAAGAGAAGAGTCTTTTGTCTCGGATTGTTACTGGGGATGAAAAGTGGATCTATTTTGATAATCCGAAACGCGGAAAATCATGGGTGGATCCAGGCGAACCATCAACATCCACTCCGAGACGCAATATTCACGGTTCAAAAGTAATGCTCTGTATTTGGTGGGATAGTGTACTATGAGCTGTTAAATCCGCACGAGACTGTCACGGCTGATCGTTATCGACACCAATTGTACAAGTTGAAGCAAGCATTGGACCAAAAACGACCACCAATTGCGAGCAAACGACGGAAAGTGATTCTTCTTCGTGACAACGCTCGACCTGACGTTGCGTCATCAGTGAAACAAACACTATTAGAGCTCGAATGGCAAGTCTTACCGCACCCCGCGTATTCTCCATGCGATTATTATTTGTTCCGGTGGATGCAACACGCGTTAGAGGATACACACTTTGATAATTTGGAAGAAGTGCGAAAATTCGTCGACGAATGGATCAACTGAAAAGAAGAGTCATTTGATCGTGGTGGAATCCATCTCTTGCCAGAGCATTAAATGTTGATCGTACGACAGTTAACAAACATTTACATGAAATGGGGAAAATTCAGAAAGAAGGGAAATGGTTCGACATCAATTATCGGAAAGTGCCATTTGAACATTTGCATTTCGTTGATCGCCGGGCAAAAAAAGAAGAGTCTTTTGTCTCGGATTGTTACTGGGGATGAAAAGTGGATCTATTTTGATAATCCGAAACGCAGAAAATCATGGGTGGATCCAGGCGAACCATCAACATCCACTCCGAGACGCAATATTCACGGTTCAAAAGTAATGCTCTGTATTTGGTGGGATAGTGTACCATGAGCTGTTAAATCCGCACGAGACTGTCACGGCTGATCGTTATCGACACCAATTGTACAAGTTGAAATAAGCATTGGACCAAAAACGACCACCAATTGCGAGCAAACGACGGAAAGTGATTCTTCTTCGTGACAACGCTCGACCTGACGTTGCGTCATCAGTGAAACAAACACTATTAGAGCTCGAATGGCAAGTCTTACCGCACCCCGCGTATTCTCCGGACATTGCTCCATGCGATTATTATTTGTTCCGGTGGATGCAACACGCGTTAGAGGATACACACTTTCATAATTTGGAAGAAGTGCGAAAATTCGTCGACGAATGGATCAACTGAAAAGAAGAGTCATTTGATCGTGGTGGAATCCATCTCTTGCCAGAGCATTAAATGTTGATCGTACGACAGTTACCAAACATTTACATGAAATGGGAAAACTTCAGAAAGAAGGGAAATGGGTCCGACATCAATTATCGGAAAGTGCCATTTGAACATTTGCATTTCGTTGATCGCCGGGCAAAAAGAGAAGAGTCTTTTGTCTCGGATTGTTACTGGGGATGAAAAGTGGATCTATTTTGATAATCCGAAACGCGAAAAATCATGGGTGGATCCAGGCGAACTATCAACATCCACTCCGAGACGCAATATTCACGGTTCAAAAGTAATGCTCTGTATTTGGTGGGATAGTGTACCATGAGCTGTTAAATCCGCACGAGACTGTCACGGCTGATCGTTATCGACACCAATTGTACAAGTTGAAATAAGCATTGGACCAAAAACGACCATCAATTGCGAGCAAACGACGGAAAGAGATTCTTCTTCGTGACAACGCTCGACCTCGCGTTGCGTCATCAGTGAAACAAACACTATTAGAGCTCGAATGGGAAGTCTTACCGCACCCGCGTATTCTCCGGACATTGCTCCATGCGATTATTATTTGTTCCGGTCGATGCAACACGCGTTAGAGGATACACACTTTCATAATTTGGAAGAAGTGCGAAAATTCGTCGACAAATGGATCAATTGAAAAGAAGAGTCATTTTCTTGTGGTGGAATCCATCTCTTGCCAGAAAGATGGGAAAAAATTATAGAAAAGGAAGGAAAATATTTTGATGAAGGTATTCAGTCATTATCATATTTAAATACATGCGTTTTTGAGCAGAAAAACCCTCACAACTAAATCACACCCCTAATATATTCCGCTGATGATATTTTAGTTTGAACGGGGCAAAAAATATAACGAGAAAGTTACAAATCTTTTCATTTCGTAGCGTCGATGATGTTAACCGTTACGCTAAATATAATACAATGACTCGACGAGGTTCGGCGAGTAACTGCGCTTGACACGCCAAAAGTTTACCGACGGCATTGCATCGAGAGCGGTGAAATCTGACTTCTTGCTGACGAGCGCAGCGTTGCGTGTACGCTGCGGTCGTCGTGCCAAGTCAAAGTTTAACTTAAAGTTTCTCTGCGCCTCGCGCGCGCGCATCTCCTTGGCCGCTTACCGACGAACCACGGGTTCCTCCGATTGTTCTCGACGGTCAAGTTGAGGAAGTACTCTTCGAAGCCCTTAACCGGGTTCGCCTGCGGCTGGACCGACAGAGTGCCCTCGACTTCCGGCTCGTTATCGTTGCTCACTAATCCCCTCGCGCTCCATCCATCGCTGCCGATCCAGGAAAAGCGCCGGTCGCGTTGCACCGTCTCACCGCTCTCATGACCCCGGCGACTTCCTGGTCGGAGCCGAAGATGATGCAACCTGCGGCACGTGATCCGCGGGAATGAGTTCTCGTGAAAATGCTGACCGTAAGGACGCACGCGACGTCGTTTTGCACCCCCGTCGTTTTCTCCCTTTCTGTTATCGCGAGGAAACTTTTCTCTCTCGCCGGGCTTTATTTGCTAGCCCTAGTTCGATTCGCGGCACCAACTCGCGGCAATTGCTTTTGCTCCGAAAGGACTGGCGTTCTTATTGGAAAAAAGTTCCAACGGAACGTCCTCCATGTCGACGTCGACGCGGTCGACTATTCCTCTTGGGATCAGGATTATACGGAATCCGGAAATCGGCGCGGGCGTGAAAGGCGGCGTGAGTCGACCTTACGGTGGTGGAGAACGATCGACACGAAACGGTCGATGAGGGAACTCTGCATAAAATGGACGTTTATCGTCTTAAGTATCTTCTCCCGCAGCGCAGGAGGTATTTGGCAGTAAATATTTTTTGCAAATGTGGCTGCTTCTGCTTTCACCCGATAAATAGTATCCTTTCAGTTCCAGCTGATACGAAGCGAAATCAAGTATTTCTATTCTATAGTAATGGAGAATCTCGTGAGAATTCAACCTCCTGGGAGTCAGCAGCAAAATAAACTAGACGAAACTATTGAGTTGAACAATGCGACTCGACAATATAATGTCATGTTGACTTTTCTTATATGTATATTTATGGCACGTAGAAAAATTGCAACATGCAAATCTTGGTATCTCGCATTAACATAAAAACATAATTCCATTTCCATTACAAACAACAGGCACCGTATATAATTTGCATAATTTGCCGTTCGTGAAATACTTTTGGTTCTTCTCTCTCCCTGTCTCTTTTTTTCTCTCTTTTCCGGTCTTCCTTTCTCGTTTTCCACACCTCTTGACCTAGTGGACGAACTTCCACCCCGTGGCAGTATCCTTGCAAAATTCACCGAGTGTCTTAATGAAACACTTAATTTTTGAGGACCAGCTTTCTTCCGAGAAAAGGGGTACGGTCGAAAGCGCGTTTTATTGATTAAAAACGTTGCTTCAGACTCGCTCAAATGCGAAAGATTCTAAAAGTCGCCGTGGGATCTCAAGGTCTCGTGAATGGATTAAACCGGTGAAATATTTATTCGTCTGGGGTAAAGCGCGAGGTAGGGGCACACGTCGCCCACGAGACGCCAAATCCCATTTGAACCCTCCGAGATAAGATTACCTTTCAACGTGCGTACAGAGAGCGTTGGGTCATTAATTGTACTTCTCTCTGCGCGCCTGCACGGTTTGTAACAGGACATACACGAACCATACACTGGCTGGACTTATCTGGCAACACCATAATTTTTCTATGCGCGCCTTACAGCCGTTCCCGCTTCGCCCATTTCTCATTCCGTGTCTGCGGAAATAGGAATGTACGTTCTCTCGTTTCTCTGCCGTCCGACATTCTCTACCGTATCTGCATACGGTCGCATTTGAATTTTCTGCGCGAGCGCGCTGCCAAATCGGATTTCCGATATTCTATTAATGGCGCGTATTCTAGTAGATACCTTGCTCGCGCGAACCTTGCTCTTCGTTTGAATGACATGCGGTAATATAAATCATTAATTAACGTAACGCAATTTCAACTTCGTATGCCGGTTACACGCTGCTTTGCTGGGGAGTATCTCCTTGTGGCGCGCTCACGGTGTCGCTTATTTTATTTATCCCAGCCACCGTGATATGTAATGCGAATCAAATGCGAGGTATTTTGGTTTGATACGAATGTTGATAAGGTATACCATCATTTCATTGATTTTATCTTCACCGTATTTGTTACCGATTACCTATTGGTTCGGCCAAAGTAATTGCTTTTTTATATATCTCTCTC
>NC_039518.1:2987178-3004637 GCF_003672135.1 Ooceraea biroi | reverse complement strand
TAAGGCCAATCGAAATTGATGATGACAAAATAAAGGCACTGATCGATTCCAATCGGCGTTTAACGACACGAGAGATTGCTGAGAATCTTAACATATCGAAATCGAGTGTTGAAAACCATTTAAAACGACTTGGATACATTAGTAAGCTCGATATTTGGGTACCACATGAGCTCAAAGAAATTCATCTCACTAAGCGTATTGACATCTGCGATTCTCTTTTGAAACGTGAGGAAAATGATCGATTTTTGAAACGTATGATAACAGGCGACGAAAAATCGATCGTCTACAACAACGTCAAACGAAAAAGATCGTGATGAACCTGCTGAAAGCACTTGAAAAGCAGATATTCACCAAAGAAAGATTATGCTGTCAGTCTGGTGGGACTTTAAAGGTATTGTGTATTTTGAGCTGCTTGCAAGGAATCAAACCATTAATTCAGACGTATACTGTCGTCAACTGGATAAATTAAATGATGCCATCAAACAGAAACGTCGAGAATTGGTGAATCGCAAAGGTGTTGCGTTTCACCATGATAACGCTAGACCACGTACAAGTTTGGTCACTCGTGAAAAATTGTTGCAGCTTGGATGGGATGTGTTACCACATCCACCATATTCGCCAGACCTGGCACCATCAGATTACCATTCGTTTCGTTCTTTGCAAAACACCTTGAATGGTAAAACCTTGACTGCTGATGAGGATATCAAATCGTTGTTGGAATTGTTTTTTGCTGAAAAAAATAAGAACTTTTTTGAGCGCGGAATCATGAAGTTGCCTGAAAAATGGATCGTCTACAACAACGTCAAACGAAAAAGATCGTGATGAACCTGCTGAAAGCACTTGAAAAGCAGATATTCACCAAAGAAAGATTATGCCGTCAGTCTGGTGGGACTTTAAGGTATTGTGTATTTTGAGCTGCTTGCAAGGAAATCAAACCATTAATTCAGACGTATACTGTCGTCAACTGGATAAATTAAACGATGCCATCAAACAGAAACTTCGAGAATTGGTGAATCGCAAAGGTGTTGCGTTTCACCATAATAACGCTAGACCACGTACAAGTTTGGTCACTCGTGAAAAATTGTTGCGGCTTGGATGGGATGTGTTACCACATCCACCATATTCGCCAGACCTGGCACCATCAGATTACCATTCGTTTCGTTCTTTGCAAAACGCCTTGAATGGTAAAACCTTGACTGCTGATGAGGATATCAAATCGTTGTTGGAATTGTTTTTTGCTGAAAAAATAAGAACTTTTTTGAGCGCGGAATCATGAAGTTGCCTGAAAATGGATCGTCTACAACAACGTCAAACGAAAAAGATCGTGATGAACCTGCTGAAAGCACTTGAAAAGCAGATATTCACCAAAGAAAGATTATGCCGTCAGTCTGGTGGGACTTTAAGGTATTGTGTATTTTGAGCTGCTTGCAAGGAATCAAACCATTAATTCAGACGTATACTGTCGTCAACTGGATAAATTAAACGATGCCATCAAACAGAAACGTCGAGAATTGGTGAATCGCAAAGGTGTTGCGTTTCACCATAATAACGCTAGACCACGTACAAGTTTGGTCACTCGTGAAAAATTGTTGCAGCTTGGATGGGATGTGTTACCACATCCACCATATTCGCCAGACCTGGCACCATCAGATTACCATTCGTCTCGTTCTTTGCAAAACGCCTTGAATGGTAAAACCTTGACTGCTGATGAGGATATCAAATCGTTCTTGGAATTGTGTTTTGCTGAAAAAGATAAGAACTTTTTTGAGCGCGGAATCATGAAGTTGCCTGAAAAATGGATCGTCTACAACAACGTCAAACGAAAAAGATCGTGATGAACCTGCTGAAAGCACTTGAAAAGCAGATATTCACCAAAGAAAGATTATGCTGTCAGTCTGGTGGGACTTTAAGGTATTGTGTATTTTGAGCTGCTTGCAAGGAATCAAACCATTAATTCAGACGTATACTGTCGTCAACTGGATAAATTAAACGATGCCATCAAACAGAAACGTCGAGAATTGGTGAATCGCAAAGGTGTTGCGTTTCACCATAATAACGCTAGACCACGTACAAGTTTGGTCACTCGTGAAAAATTGTTGCAGCTTGGATGGGATGTGTTACCACATCCACCATATTCGCCAGACCTGGCACCATCAGATTACCATTCGTTTCGTTCTTTGCAAAACGCCTTGAATGGTAAAACCTTGACTGCTGATGAGGATATCAAATCGTTCTTGGAATTGTGTTTTGCTGAAAAAGATAAGAACTTTTTTGAGCGCGGAATCATGAAGTTGCCTGAAAAATGGATCGTCTACAACAACGTCAAACGAAAAAGATCGTGATGAACCTGCTGAAAGCACTTGAAAAGCAGATATTCACCAAAGAAAGATTATGCTGTCAGTCTGGTGGGACTTTAAAGGTATTGTGTATTTTGAGCTGCTTGCAAGGAATCAAACCATTAATTCAGACGTATACTGTCGTCAACTGGATAAATTAAACGATGCCATCAAACAGAAACTTCGAGAATTGGTGAATCGCAAAGGTGTTGCGTTTCACCATAATAACGCTAGACTACGTACAAGTTTGGTCACTCGTGAAAAATTGTTGCGGCTTGGATGGGATGTGTTACCACATCCACCATATTCGCCAGACCTGGCACCATCAGATTACCATTCGTTTCGTTCTTTGCAAAACGCCTTGAATGGTAAAACCTTGACTGCTGATGAGGATATCAAATCGTTCTTGGAATTGTGTTTTGCTGAAAAAGATAAGAACTTTTTTGAGCGCGGAATCATGAAGTTGCCTGAAAAATGGATCGTCTACAACAACGTCAAACGAAAAAGATCGTGATGAACCTGCTGAAAGCACTTGAAAAGCAGATATTCACCAAAGAAAGATTATGCCGTCAGTCTGGTGGGACTTTAAGGTATTGTGTATTTTGAGCTGCTTGCAAGGAATCAAACCATTAATTCAGACGTATACTGTCGTCAACTGGATAAATTAAACGATGCCATCAAACAGAAACTTCGAGAATTGGTGAATCGCAAAGGTGTTGCGTTTCACCATAATAACGCTAGACCACGTACAAGTTTGGTCACTCGTGAAAAATTGTTGCAGCTTGGATGGGAAGTGTTACCACATCCACCATATTCGCCAGACCTGGCACCATCAGATTACCATTCGTTTCGTTCTTTGCAAAACGCCTTGAATGGTAAAACCTTGACTGCTGATGAGGATATCAAATCGTTGTTGGAATTGTGTTTTGCTGAAAAAGATAAGAACTTTTTTGAGCGCGGAATCATGAAGTTGCCTGAAAAATGGCAAAAGATAATCAAACAAAATGGACAATATATTGTTTAATAAAGTTTTTGTTTCCCATGAAAAATTCGCCTTTTATTTATAAAAAAAAAAACGCAATTACTTTTTGGCCAACCCAATAGAATCAGGAAGCGGCAAATACATGATTGACAGAGCATAGATTTTGCACGAGTTCAAACGCTCGAGTGTCGTGTCTCGCGGTGTTGGAGTAAATTATGTAGAAATGTTACACGCGAGTGAGAGAACCGAGCTATCGGATCTGGACGTGTCCGATGCTGCTACTTATACTTTTATTCCCTCGCAGATACGACATCCCAAGGATGAAACCCAATGCATTCAGTGCCGTCGTGGCACGCTACCCGACGAAACTCACTCGACGTGCCGCGACATCCCGGAAGAGTTTTTACGCCCGGAAAGCGGATGGGCGATAGGTGCGATGTCTTTGTCCGCCTCGGGGATTCTGGTAAGTGTCTCTCTTTCTCTCTCGCTCTTTCAGATGTTCCGCGTGTTTGACATCGCGAACGAGCGGAAACCGCAGAAGCGGAAGTGCTGCAAATCGCGCGATTTTCATATGATTTCTATCTAGCCCCGTTTTCTTCTATGCGTAAACAGGTGACGTTATTTGTCTGCGGCGTTTTCCTCAGACACAACGACACCCCTGTCGTGCGTGCCTCCGGACGAGAACTGTCCTACGTACTCCTCCTGGGGATTCTGCTCTGTTACCTCGTCACGTTCACCCTGGTGCTCAAACCCACGAACGTTGTCTGCAGTATTCAGAGGTAAAAAGAACTAGGAATCTTATCGCGTGCACGCGGCAAAATTCTACGAGTTCCGACGTAACAGCATTAATCTTTCTATAGACTTCGTTACGATCACTTGCGATAAATTGCTCCTCGTACAATTAACGTCAAGAGCGTTGATTCTATCGATATTTAACGTGGTTCGTAAGCCGGACAATTTTTGAAAGTTTCTTCCCCGTGTCCCATCCGCAATCTATCGCGATGCGATGAATGCGTAAAAAATTCTCCTCGAGCGATATCGCGTGGCAAGAAGCTGTAAAACTCGAAATCGGCGCAACGTGACGAGAAGAAAATGATTTCGCCCTTACGACATCTAACATCTCGGTGTATCAGCTTGCCGGAGTTCGAAATATGCATTACGTAAACGGATAGCGTCGTTTCCGCCGAGGGTGAGCCAGGAATGTTAATGCTCGCCGGGAAGAAACCGAGAGCTGACGGTTTTATTTTTGCAGATTCGCCGCGGGCTTCTGCTTCACTGTGGTATACGCGGCTCTGCTGACGAAGACCAACCGCATCTCGAGGATCTTTCGCGCCGGCAGCGCGAAGAGGCCATCCTTCATATCGCCGCGGTCGCAGCTCATCATCTGCTGCGGATTGATATTCGTCCAGATTCTAATTAACGCGATCTGGATGATCATCGATCCCGCACGAGCGATGCATCACTACCCCATGATGGAGGACAACCTGCTCGTCTGCAACAACTACATCGATGCTAGCTACATGATCGCGTTCGCGTTTCCCACGGTACTGATCGTCGTATGCACCGTCTACGCCATCCTCACGAGAAAGATTCCGGAAGCCTTCAACGAGAGTAAACACATCGGTAAGTCTCGACGTTCCGTCGCCGTCACATCCGTTTCGCGTCTCGCATGAGTTTCACTACTATTCGCGTGATATTTCACAATATTTTGATATTTCTTTGGTAACTGAAGAGAGAACTTTGATAGACAGGCGAGATCGATGAGAGAAGCAATATCGTAGTTTTATATTTATACGTATGAGAATGTTTGTGACAACTATGTAGCATATCGTTGCTACAAAAATAGATAGTAATGGAAATATCAAGCGAAGCTGGTAAAACTAGTCAAAAGCGACAAAATGCTATTATTAAAAAAACCTTTTTAATACAGGTTTGACAATGTACACGACGTGTGTCATATGGTGCGCCTTCGTACCTCTGTACTACGGCACCGGCAGCAACATTGCGCTGAGGATTACCTCGATGTCGGTAACCATCAGTCTTTCCGCGTCTGTGACGCTGATCTGCCTCTTCAGTCCGAAGGTTGATCATTTAAATTTAAGAATTCGTAAATTAAATATAAAGGCATCCACGTGGAAAGCGCTCATGTTTAAAGTGTAATTGAGAGTTCCTCACGAATCTTCATTCGGAAATGCAGTGTTCGATAATTACAAAATGATGTAAAGTCGATTTCAATTTAAATTGATATTGGGTCATTAAGTATGAAACTTTGCAAATGTAAAAGCGCCATCTTTAACATTTGTTATCTCAAATTTGGCGCCAGACGTCAGTATCAGGTTAGGTTAGTGTGATAGATGTATGTTCGCTCTTCAAATGTCATATTTGTTTCTTCAAATATCTTCATTAGTTTTATTGGTCGATTCTTTTTTATAGAACTATGGAAAAGTCCAAAATTCGTGTGATTTATGAATATGAGTTCCGCCGTGGAACCACAGTGTCGGAGACAGCTCGTAATATCAACGCTGTATTTGGTGAAGGTTCAACTACTAAAGCAACGGTGGGCAATTGGTTCAAAAACTTCAGAGATGGAGATTTCAGCCTCGCTAATGAGCCACGTGGAAGACCAAAGACGAAGGTGGATAATGATCACTTGAGAGCCGTAGTAGAGTTCGATCCATCTCAAAGTACACGTGAATTGGCATCGATATTCAATGTTTCCATACCCACCATATTGGTTCCTTTAGCTGCAATTGGTAAGATAAAGAAGTTGGACAAATGGGTCCCGCACGAATCGACCGATGCGCAGCAGGCGCAATGTCTAGAGGCTTCCCTTTCTTTGCTTTCCCGTCACAAAATGAATCTTTTTTTAATCGAATTGTGACCTGCGATGAAAAGTGGATACTCTACGACAATCGTAAACGCTCACATCAGTGGTTGAACGCTGATGAACCACCGAGACATCACGCGAAACCCAACATTACACAGAAGAAGCTTATGGTGACTGTTTGGTGGTCCAGGTCAGGTGTTATCTACTACAACTTTATGAAACCTGGTACATCGATAACGGCTGAAGTATATTGCAAGCAACTGGACGAAATGATGCAACAACTTGCTATTAAACAACCGAAATTGGTCAATCGGTCAATGCCAATCCTGTTGCATGATAATGCTCGACCGCACACTGCACGACTGACCGTGGCAAAGCTACGGGAGTTGGAATTGGAAACTCTCCGTCATCCACCACATTCACCAGATCTATCACCTACCGACTATCACTTCTTCCGGAATTTGGACAACTTCTTGGTGGGAAAATTGTTCAATTCTCAACAGGCAGTCGAATCAGCCTTCCGCGACTTCATCGATTCCCGTACTCCTGGCTTCTATAGTAGAGGCATAGACCAACTACCACTAAAATGGCAGAAGTGTGTAGATAACATGGGCGCATACTTCGATTGAAAATAAATCATGTCCATGTGCCAAAAAATGCAAAAGTTTATGTTCTATTTGTAAAGTTTCATACTTAATGACCCAATATGAATATGAGTTCCGCCGTGGAACCACAGGGTCGGAGACAGCTCGTAATATCAACGCTGTATTGGTGAAGGTTCAACTACTAAAGCAACAGTGGGCAATTGGTTCAAAAACTTCAGAGATGGAGATTTCAGCCTCGCTAATGAGCCACGTGGAAGACCAAAGACGAAGGTGGATAATGATCACTTGAGAGCCGTAGTAGAGTCCGATCCATCTCAAAGTACACGTGAATTGGCATCGATATTCAATGTTTCCATACCCACCATATTGGTTCCTTTAGCTGCAATTGGTAAGATAAAGAAGTTGGACAAATGGGTCCCGCACGAATTGACCGATGCGCAGCAGGCGCAACGTCTAGAGGCTTCCCTTTCTTTGCTTTCCCGTCACAAAAATGAATCTTTTTTGAATCGAATTGTGACCTGCGATGAAAAGTGGATACTCTACGACAATCGTAAACGCTCACATCAGTGGTTGAACGCTGATGAACCACCGAGACATCACGCGAAACCCAACATTACACAGAAGAAGCTTATGGTGACTGTTTGGTGGTCCAGGTCAGGTGTTATCTACCACAACTTTATGAAACCTGGTACATCGATAACGGCTGAAGTATATTGCAAGCAACTGGACGAAATGATGCAACAACTTGCTATTAAACAACCGAAATTGGTCAATCGGTCAATGCCAATCCTGTTGCATGATAATGCTCGACCGCACACTGCACGACTGACCGTGGCAAAGCTACGGGAGTTGGAATTGGAAACTCTCCGTCATCCACCATATTCACCAGATCTATCACCTACCGACTATCACTTCTTCCGGAATTTGGACAACTTCTTGGTGGGAAAATTCTTCAATTCTCAACAGGCAGTCGAATCAGCCTTCCGCGACTTCATCGATTCCCGTACTCCTGGCTTCTATAGTAGAGGCATAGACCAACTACCACTAAAATGGCAGAAGTGTGTAGATAACATGGGCGCATACTTCGATTGAAAATAAATCATGTCCATGTGCCAAAAAAATGCAAAAGTTTATGTTGTATTTGTAAAGTTTCATACTTAATGACCCAATATAAGTGATTCATTTAGAATGTTGGGTTAGCGTTAATATTATCAGGAATACGTTTAATCCTTCCATTAAGTGATAAGAAAGCAAAATCCTTAAAAAGTCAGAATTTAATTCAGAACTCTCCTCTGAAGCGAAAAAATAACAGAAGATTGAAAAGATAAAATCTAAAACGTTGCATCTAAAATGCTCGCTCGAGGAAGCCTCGTTATCGAATCATTGGGCAAAGCGATTTCCGAATCCAATTTCATCAAAATCGAATTTATTGAAACAGGATTGTACTTTATTTTATTTTAATTTATTCAACTCATAGTAGCTCTCCCCATCCCCATTTATTCCGTGTGCAGCTGTACATCATCTTAATTCGACCCGAGAGAAACGTGCGCCCCACCGTGAGAGCAGGAAGGCCCAACCAGACGAGAAGCTCGGCGATAACTGCCACGAACGCATCTATGATGGGACCGGTAACAGCGACGACAGTTCTGACAGCCGCAACTTGCGATCAGAATAAAGCCCTCAATAAACATATCGCGTCCACCATAGACTGCTCTACTCAGAGCGAATGTAAGTAGAATCTCGGACTCCCTGTCCAATTTTCATGAAGGGGTCTGCCCACGAGAAGAGGATAGACTTCTTCATGAATTTCTTCTTCGTAGATCCAATTTCGTTCGAAATCGAAACTAAAACTACGTGACGCGTCTTCTATCGCGAAACCTCAAGCGGAAACGTTCAACCGTAGATATTTGTCCATGAAAGTGGAACGCATCACGCATCAAAAAAAGAAAAATTTCAGTTAACATTGTACGTAGAAATTGCGATGGAGAACAAATTTCTCGATGCATATATCTAATTAAATTTGTTTGTGGCGAGCATAATATTTTATTACTAATTAAAGGTTTTTCCATTCTATTTAATCGAATATAATATATAATGAATTCTACTCGCCCATATAATTTTGATTAATTATTTAAATTTTACCCCCCTACTTTCGTTACTAATTAATCACTGTGTAGACTCACGCAATATCGCGCATACATCACCAGAATATAAATTATAAATTCTGCAATTATGGAAATTGACGTCAACCAGATCCAAAACTTGATTATCATTTTAACACGTTTTTTGCTTCTACGCTCTACGTTCTTGATTCTGCAAAAAGCGCGGAGGGTTAATTCACGTTTCCTGAATTCTGTCCGCAGGCTACGAATTGGAGCTGAAGGATCAGAAGAACGGGAAACCGCCGGCAACGTGCACCTCGCGATCGACGCAAACGACTAACAAGGACGAGGAGCACCACGTGGTGACGAGCAACAAGGAATCGCCGGACGTGATCGCATCCGCGAGCAACAAGGAATCGAAAAGCAACACGACGACGACGACGACGACGACGGCGCCGACGAAACGGCTCAACAGTAACGCGAGGATAGGCAACGGGCCGCTTTCCCAGAGCGACGTTTCCTTATAGCGGAAGACGGAACTGCCCAGAACGGAATCCCCCGTGTTAGCCGTTAGTCTAAAACCGATTTCAAAGAAACCCGTCATCGTCTGATCCACCCTATTGTATTGGGTTGTTCGGAAAGTAATTTCGTTTTTCACAAAGAGATGTCGTTAGTCGCGTTCCTCGATACTTAACCTTACTCTAAGCGGCAAATTCGTTTTATATTTTGACAACTGACATTTCAGACGTTATTTAGTATCTTACTGTGTTGCGATCTGTCAAGTAATTGTTTTTTGGCATCACATCAAACATGGAAAATCAAAGTGAGCATTTTCGTAATATTTTGCTTTTTTACTACCGAAAGGGTAAAAATGCAGTGCAAGCGAGAACAAAATTGTGTGCCGTGTACGGAGAAGATGTATTGAGTGAACGTCAGTGTCAGAATTGGTTTTCGAAATTTCGATTTGAAAGATGCACCACGTTCAGGTCGGCCAATTAAAGCTGATGACGAGAAAATAAAGGCTCTGGTGGATGCAAACCGTCGCACAACAACACGCGAAATTGCTGAAAAGTTAAATTTATCGAATTCGACCGTTTACGATCATTTGAAACGCCTTGGAGTCGTTTCAAAGCTCGATATTTGGGTTCCACACAATTTAAAGGAAATTGACTTGATTCGACGCATTACCATCTGCGATTCATTGTTGAAACGTGAAGAAAATGAACCATTTTTGAAGCGAATCATAACTGGAGATGAAAAATTGATTGTTTACAACAATGTTGAGCGAAAACGATCATGGTCCAGGCAAGATGAACCTGCTCAATCGACATCCAAGGCAGATATTCATCAAAAGAAGATCATGCTTTCTGTATGGTGGGATTGGAAGGGAATCGTATTTTTCGAGCTACTACCAAGCAACCAGACGATTGATTCGAAAGTGTATTGTCGTCAGCTGGATGAATTGGATGCTGCCATCAAGCAGAAGCGACCGGAATTGGCGAATAGGAAAGGTGTCGTATTCCATCACGACAATGCCAGACCACACACAAGTTTGGTCACTCGCCAGAAGCTTTTACAGCTTGGATGGGATGTGCTACCACACCCGCCATACTCTCCTGATCTGGCACCATCCGATTACCATTTGTTCCGGTCTCTACAAAATTCTTTGAACAATGTAAACTTCGATTCAAACGAAGGCGTCAAAAATCACTTGCTTCAATTTTTTGTCAATAAGGAGAAGGGCTTCTATGAGCGTGGAATCTTAAAGTTGCCAGAAAGATGGCGAAAGGTAGTGGAACAAAATGGCCAATACATCACTGAATAAAATTTATTCTAAATATGAAAAAACCGCTTTTCATTTTTCCTTGAAAAAACGAAATAACTTTCCGAACAACCCAATATATATATATTGGGTCGTTCGGAAAGTAATTTCGTTTTTCACAAAGAGATGTCGTTAGTCGCGTTCCTCGATACTTAACCTTACTCTAAGCGGCAAATTCGTTTTATATTTTGACAACTGACATTTCAGACGTCATTTAGTATCTTATTGTGTTGCGATCTGTCAAGTAATTTTTTTTGGCATCACATCAAACATGGAAAATCAAAGTGAGCATTTTCGTAATATTTTGCTTTTTTACTACCGAAAGGGTAAAAATGCAGTGCAAGCGAGAACAAAATTGTGTGCCGTGTACGGAGAAGATGTATTGAGTGAACGTCAGTGTCAGAATTGGTTTTCGAAATTTCGATTTGAAAGATGCACCACGTTCAGGTCGGCCAATTAAAGCTGATGACGAGAAAATAAAGGCTCTGGTGGATGCAAACCGTCGCACAACAACACGCGAAATTGCTGAAAAGTTAAATTTATCGAATTCGACCGTTTACGATCATTTGAAACGCCTTGGAGTCGTTTCAAAGCTCGATATTTGGGTTCCACACAATTTAAAGGAAATTGACTTGATTCGACGCATTACCATCTGCGATTCATTGTTGAAACGTGAAGAAAATGAACCATTTTTGAAGCGAATCATAACTGGAGATGAAAAATTGATTGTTTACAACAATGTTGAGCGAAAACGATCATGGTCCAGGCAAGATGAACCTGCTCAATCGACATCCAAGGCAGATATTCATCAAAAGAAGATCATGCTTTCTGTATGGTGGGATTGGAAGGGAATCGTATTTTTCGAGCTACTACCAAGCAACCAGACGATTGATTCGAAAGTGTATTGTCGTCAGCTGGATGAATTGGATGCTGCCATCAAGCAGAAGCGACCGGAATTGGCGAATAGGAAAGGTGTCGTATTCCATCACGACAATGCCAGACCACACACAAGTTTGGTCACTCGCCAGAAGCTTTTACAGCTTGGATGGGATGTGCTACCACACCCGCCATACTCTCCTGATCTGGCACCATCCGATTACCATTTGTTCCGGTCTCTACAAAATTCTTTGAACAATGTAAACTTCGATTCAAACGAAGGCGTCAAAAATCACTTGCTTCAATTTTTTGTCAATAAGGAGAAGGGCTTCTATGAGCGTGGAATCTTAAAGTTGCCAGAAAGATGGCGAAAGGTAGTGGAACAAAATGGCCAATACATCACTGAATAAAATTTATTCTAAATATGAAAAAACCGCTTTTCATTTTTCCTTGAAAAAACGAAATAACTTTCCGAACAACCCAATATATATATATTGGGTCGTTCGGAAAGTAATTTCGTTTTTCACAAAGAGATGTCGTTAGTCGCGTTCCTCGATACTTAACCTTACTCTAAGCGGCAAATTCGTTTTATATTTTGACAACTGACATTTCAGACGTCATTTAGTATCTTATTGTGTTGCGATCTGTCAAGTAATTTTTTTTGGCATCACATCAAACATGGAAAATCAAAGTGAGCATTTTCGTAATATTTTGCTTTTTTACTACCGAAAGGGTAAAAATGCAGTGCAAGCGAGAACAAAATTGTGTGCCGTGTACGGAGAAGATGTATTGAGTGAACGTCAGTGTCAGAATTGGTTTTCGAAATTTCGATTTGAAAGATGCACCACGTTCAGGTCGGCCAATTAAAGCTGATGACGAGAAAATAAAGGCTCTGGTGGATGCAAACCGTCGCACAACAACACGCGAAATTGCTGAAAAGTTAAATTTATCGAATTCGACCGTTTACGATCATTTGAAACGCCTTGGAGTCGTTTCAAAGCTCGATATTTGGGTTCCACACAATTTAAAGGAAATTGACTTGATTCGACGCATTACCATCTGCGATTCATTGTTGAAACGTGAAGAAAATGAACCATTTTTGAAGCGAATCATAACTGGAGATGAAAAATTGATTGTTTACAACAATGTTGAGCGAAAACGATCATGGTCCAGGCAAGATGAACCTGCTCAATCGACATCCAAGGCAGATATTCATCAAAAGAAGATCATGCTTTCTGTATGGTGGGATTGGAAGGGAATCGTATTTTTCGAGCTACTACCAAGCAACCAGACGATTGATTCGAAAGTGTATTGTCGTCAGCTGGATGAATTGGATGCTGCCATCAAGCAGAAGCGACCGGAATTGGCGAATAGGAAAGGTGTCGTATTCCATCACGACAATGCCAGACCACACACAAGTTTGGTCACTCGCCAGAAGCTTTTACAGCTTGGATGGGATGTGCTACCACACCCACCATACTCTCCTGATCTGGCACCATCCGATTACCATTTGTTCCGGTCTTTACAAAATTCTTTGAACAATGTAAACTTCGATTCAAACGAAGGCGTCAAAAATTACTTGCTTCAATTTTTTGTCAATAAGGAAAAGGACTTCTATGAGCGTGGAATCTTAAAGTTGCCAGAAAGATGGCGAAAGGTAGTGGAACAAAATGGCCAATACATTACTGAATAAAATTTATTCTAAATATGAAAAAACCGCTTTTCATTTTTCCTTGAAAAAACGAAATAACTTTCCGAACAACCCAATATATACGACCGAAACCACCGTCTCAACTACCGCACTCCTCGAGGTGGCATATTCGTCTTCGACATTGTTGGAGCAGCGGTGGAGAACTCGAGATATACTCGTTAATCGTTTCAAAAATTACTTGGTCACCTACGTCGCCAGGATGGACAAAGAAACGATCAGAATTGTTTATTCCAAATTCTATCGAATTATATTGTCGGGTTATATTAGTCGAGTGAATCTGAAATCGCAACTCAAAGTTGTAATATTGTTGGGCGTATACCGGGCACGCATGACGAGTGCCTGGAGAATGCGTGCTGCATCCTAACGCACATGTTACAAATATCGTAATATTTACTTTAACGAGAGAGACAAATAAGCATAATTGGAAACGTTGAGGACATTGTTAGTGCATAATAACATGAGTGATATATATATATGATAATATAAATAATATAATATACGCGGCGGAAGGAATACGTGTAATTTTCATAGATGACACGTCTCTCTATTTATTATCACTTGTCATTAATATTGTAATTAATAGATGCATACGGGCATAGCAGAATATCACTTTTCTTGGGACAAGAATCTCTTTGCAATTATGAGTTTAATGAGAACGCGGAATTCCTTGCATTAATTTCGCTCGCGTGCACACTTAATAAATGCGACGCGGCATTCGTTCTTCTTAATTTCGAATATCGTGGCTTTAATTAATTACAGCCGTGATTTTTAATATTATTATACTTGATTACTGTATTTTAATTATATTGGATACTTTACGATGCAGTGATTTGCTTGGAAGAAATTCTCCGCATCTATCTTCTTATGCGTACTTACATATCTCGATATCGAAGTCATCCCTTGACGTCATTTGCCGTAAAACGCGACAAACGCCACGAAAATTTAAACTTGTAAATACAACTCAACAAATTGAAGGAATCGTTTGAAGCAAAAGCTACGACTTCCTCTATGTATTTAAAAGATACGATAGATACTGAAACTACTTTCATTCGCTGGGTAAATTCGTAAATTTTTTAAAAACGAATGAACGTTAAACACGCTCGTACATCGCCATGTACGCGTACCTATAATTACTGTAAATATCGATTTGTAAATATGTAAACTTAGAGAGGAATCAAGTAAACATACTCTCGATGCGCCGTTTGATATTTAAACGAAATATGGGCACATACACACGCGTATGTATCACAAAATACGATATTGTAGATGTAGGTATCACGATGTTCCTCCCTCGCATTTCGTTCCTCGGAAACGTTTTCTGCGAACCATAGGAATTGTTCCCCGTAGAAGTAACATGCGCGAATCGCATAGTAAACGACAGCGCAAATCTCCAATCTCGCGAGACGCGTCACACTTGCCATTGTGAAATTTTTTCGTCACAAGAGAGAGATTTAAATCTTTTTGGGAGATCTTGATTGATTTTACTCGTATTTTAGCATTATTACTAGCATTTTAGATATATCCAATTCGCACATATCGCGCATCAAACACATCACTCTGCAACCTAAGAATTTATCAGTCTACTCACACGCCAGAGTTGGTTCACTCGATGACTCGAATACTCGATACACGAATCTTCTTTACAAATACTGCACATTATATTATTAGGGGTGTGATTTAGTTTTGAGGGTTTTTTTGCTCAAAGACGCATGTATTTAAATATGATAATGAATGACTACCTTAATCAAAATATTTTCCTTCCTTTTCTATAACTTTTTCCCATCTTTCTGGCAAGAGATGACGATAAAACGACTCTTCTTTTCAGTTGATCCATTCGTCGACGAATTTTCGCACTTCTTCCAAATTATCAAAGTGTGTATCCTCTAACGCGTGTTGCATCGACCGGAACAAATAATAATCGCATGGAGCAATGCCCGGAGAAGACTTGCCATTCGAGCTCTAATAGTGTTTCTTTCACTGATGACGCAACGTGAGGTCGAGCGTTGTCACGAAGAAGAATCACTTTCCGTCGTTTGCTCGCAATTGGTGGTCGTTTTTGGTCCAATGCTTGCTTCACCTTGTACAATTGGTGTCGATAACGATCAGCCGTGACAGTCTCGTGCGGATTTAACAGCTCATAGTACACTATCCCACCAAATACAGAGCATTACTTTTGAACCGTGAATATTGCGTCTCGGAGTGGATGTTGATGGTTCGCCTGGATCCACCCATGATTTTCTGCGTTTCGGATTATCAAAATAGATCCACTTTTCATCCCCAGTAACAATCCGAGACAAAAGACTCTTCTTTTTTTGCCCGGCGATCAACGAAATGCAAATGTTCAAATGGCACTTTCCGATAATTGATGTCGAACCCATTTCCCTTCTTTCTGAATTTTTCCCATTTCATGCAAATGTTTGGCAACTGTTGTACGATCAACATTTAATGCTCTGGCAAGTTCTGAAGTGGATCGTGTTGGATTTTCGTGCAATAATGCTTGCAAATCTGCATTTTCAAGCTTTCTTGGTGGTCCCGAGCGTTCTTTGTCCTTAATTGATGGGGCAGAATCACCATAAGTTTCCACAAGAATTCTATAACCGTCAGCCGCAGTTTTCTTTTGATTAAAAAACAAAAGCAACGCATGTCGAAAATGCTGTTTCGGAAGTTACATTTTTACGATGATATAAACACGACTGTTATCGCATCTATTGCTATAATGCTACTAAATGTCATGGATAATGTTAACACTGTAAGAACAACAGTTATCGGAAACAGCTATTGGAACAAACTGACACTACAGCCATCTGTTGCAAAACCCTCAAAACTAAATCACACTCCTAATATACAGGGTGGCCCATTTTAATTTATACAGTCGATTTTTTAAAAAACTAAAAGAGATACGAAAAAATGTTTCAGACAGACATGTCACGATTTCGAGGGGGACATAAGATGATACCATTGGTTTGACCTTGAATAGTCGTTTGAAGGTCACGCGAAGATCACCTTCAATGTCTCATTAATAAAAAATACCATTTTTTTAATGAGACATGGTATTTTTTTATTACGGATTCGGATTCTACGCGAGAAAACATGCAACTTTTGTCTGAAACATTTTTCCGAAAAATGTCATCTTATGTCCTTAAAATGATCTTCAAGATGAGTTTTGAGGACATTTTAAGGACATAAGATGACATTTTCGGAAAAATGTTTCACACAAAAGTTATTTACTTTTCGATGGAGAATAAGAATCTGCAATAAAAAGTTGGGGTTTCAGTTTAAGAAATTGAAGGTGATCTTCGCGTGACCTTCAAACGACTATTCAAGGTCAAACCAATGGTATCATCTTATGTCCTCCTCGAAATCGTGACATGTCTGTCTGAACATTTTTTCGTATCTCTTTTAGTTTTTTAAAAATCGACTGTATAAATTAAAATGGGCCGCCCTGTATATAATTCATCCCTCTTGTATACTACTCCAATTCTGTTCTTTCTTGTAACTTTCTCGTGTAGTAAACTGCCATGAATTCGTGCGTGATTCGCGTGTGTACGCAAGTGTCCGGAGGAATGTAACCGTATTTGCAAGTACTCGTAAGTTATAATTAATTATTTGCTCAAAGTCTTGATTCGATCGATCTTTATACGTACGTGAGTATTAGCTTGATTGAACGGTCCTGCACTCTTCAAACATTATGTTTCATCGATTCACGTTTTTTTTCGCGCCAAACTTTGGATATAACTGAGCCTGGAATCCATCGTTTGGCTGAGCGTTCTTATTATAACACTTGATCCGTTTCGTAATAAAAGTGACTTTTAATTTCAATTTAGTGCACGTACTAGTTATTATAATAAACAAAAGTAAGATAATATTAAATTAAAAAATTGCCGAAAGAGATTTGGCACTTGCGCGAGTTATCGGAAGGATTTTTCAATGTAAATTTACGTACATCTTAGGCAAACAATAATTTAAGAGGTTTATAAGGATCTACATTACACGTAAAGGCCGACACGAAACAACGCAAGGAAATGTACATTTTCTTAGATGCTCGGCGTTAGTCGCGCGTCTGCATGTACATATATATAAATGAATTATACATAACTGTACATACACGTGTAATATCGTAAATACGGATTTATCGTCTTAGCACGTATGGAACCAATTTAATCGTAATGTTCTTTTGACTCATAAAAGAAAACGAAGA
>NC_039518.1:2978042-2987078 GCF_003672135.1 Ooceraea biroi | reverse complement strand
CGCGTTATTTTGTGCATACACCCACAGAAAAGATTTCTGGACTTAATGCTATTACTCTTTAATCTATCATAAAATAAGATCGCTATAGCGACAATCATATTTATTATTCAAAAGAAGCATATTTTAATCTTGAATAGAAAATTCGAAAATCTAGATTCAAATAATCTTGGTGCTATCTCATTCATTTTCTCAGAAGGATTTAGATACAAATTTCTAGCAAGTTCAAAATATTCCTGATTTAAGAATATCGTGAGATCTAAAGGACATCTTATTCTGTCCTTCTAAGAGAATTTGTAGAATCTGCACAAAACGGCCAATATTTATGTGTTGCAATCGAAAATCGGGAAAGTGTTTCTGTTATTTACAATGAATAAGTGCAATACTCTACAAGAAATATTAAGAGATATGGAAATGTCTTATCTCGAATCTTATTTCTCAAGTAAGTATATTGTATATACTTACATTTGCATATCTTTTAATATTTCTTGTAGAGTATTGCACTTATTCATTGTAAATCTTTCCCGATTTTCGATTGCAACACATAAATATTGGCCGTTTTATCCGAATAAAGGACGCAGAAGCGCCGAGTCGACGAGCGACTGCGAGAAAATGATGCGTCGGCATCGACAAGCCTACTATAAGTGGGCTAATATCAAATTATTCTGCATACAAGAATATATAAGCATAAATTTGTACATGTTACTCTTGTCTGAAGACAGTAAGAGAATCTTATTTAATTCGAGAGAGAAGAATAGAAATTACAGATTTAAAATAAAAATTGTTTTATTTTCTTATTTTTTATACTTGTAATACGATTAAATTAGTCAAGAATACTTTTCGTCTTGTTATCAGAAATCCTTTCTGAGGGTGCACGGATTAATCGCGATGTAATCATTGATTATCACTTGGCCTTCCATTTTCATACTTACCATTGGCATCGATCATAACTCCAAGCTTGTTTGATTAAACTGTTTTGTCCTCCTGTTTTGTTTAGACATAGTTTACGCGATTACGTGACCAGTGTCTTTTATAACTGGTACACGACGATTGTCAACCCTCTCGCTACACCCACAGAAAAGATTTCTGGACTTAATGCTATTACTCTTTAATCTATCATAAAATAAGATCGCTATAGCGACAATCATATTTATTATTGAAAAGAAGCATATTTTAATCTTGAATAGAAAATTCGAAAATCTAGATTTAAATAATCTTGGTGCTATCTCATTAATTTTCTCAGAAGGATTTGGATACAAATTTCTAGCAAGTTCAAAATATTCTTGATTTAAGAATATTGTGAGATCTAAAAGACATCTTATGCTGTCCTTCTAAGAGAATTTGTAGAATCTGCACAAAACGGCCAATATTTATGTGTTGCAATCGAAAACCGGGAAAGTGTTTTTGTTATTTACAATGAATAAGTGCAATACTCTACAAGAAGTATTAAAAGGTATGGAAATGTCTTATCTCGAATCTTATTTCTCAAGTAAGTATATTGTATATACTTACTTACATTTCCATATCTTTTAATATTTCTTGTAGAGTATTGCACTTATTCATTGTAAATCTTTCCCGATTTTCGATTGCAACACATAAATATTGGCCGTTTTATCCGAATAAAGGACGCAGAAGCGCCGAGTCGACGAGCGACTGCGAGAAAATGATGCGTCGGCATCGACAAAGCCTACTATAAAGTGGGCTAATATCAAATTATTCTGCATACAAGAATATATAAGCATACATTTGTACATGTTACTCTTGTCTGAAGACAGTAAGAGAATCTTATTTAATTCGAGAGAGAAGAATAGAAATTACAGATTTAAAATAAAAATTGTTTTATTTCATATTTTTATACTTGTAATACGATTAAATTAGTCAAGAATACTTTTCGTCTTGTTATCAGAAATCCTTTCTGAGGGTGCACGATTAATCGCGATGTAATCATTATTATCACTTGGCCTTCCATTTTCATACTTACATTGGCATCGATCATAACTCCAAGCTTGTTTGATTAAACTGTTTTGTCCTCACTGTTTTGTTTAGACATAGTTTACGCGATTACGTGACCAGTGTCTTTTATAACTGGTACACGCGATTGTCAACCCTCTGCTACACCCACAGAAAAGATTTCTGGACTTAATGCTATTACTCTTTAATCTATCATAAAATAAATCGCTATAGCGACAATCATATTTATTATTGAAAGAAGCATATTTTAATCTCGAATAGAAAATTCGAAAATCTAGATTCAAATAATCTTCGTGCTATCTCATTAATTTTCTCAGAAGGATTTAGATACAAATTTCTAGCAAGTTCAAAATATTCTTGATTTAAGAATATTGTGAGATCTAAAAGACATCTTATTCTATTCTTCTAAGAGAATTTGTAGAATCTGCACAAAACGGCCAATATTTATGTGTTGCAATCGAAAACCGGGAAAGTGTTTCTGTTATTTACAATGAATAAGTGCAATACTCTACAAGAAATATTAAAAGGTATGGAAATGTCTTATCTCGAATCTTATTCTCAAGTAAGTATATTGTACATACTTACTTACATTTCCATATCTTTTAATATTTCTTGTAGAGTATTGCACTTATTTATTGTAAATCTTTCCCGATTTTCGATTGCAACACATAAATATTGGCCGTTTTATCCGAATGAAGGACGCAGAAGCGCCGAGTCGACGAGCGACTGCGAGAAAATGTGCGTCGACATCGACAAAGCCTACTATAAAGTGGGCTAATATCAAATTATTCTACATACAAGAATATATAAGCATAAATGTGTACATGTTACTCTTGTCTCAAGACAGTAAGACGATCGTATTTAATTCGAGAGAGAAGAATAATAGAAATTACTGATTTAAATAAAAAATTGTTTGATTTTCATATTTTTTATACTTGTAATACGATTAAATTAGTCAAGAATACTTTTCGTCTTGTTATCAGAAATCCTTTCTGAGGGTGCACGGATTAATCGCGATGTAACATTGATTATCGCTTGGCCTTCCATTTCATACTTACCATTGGCATCGATCATAACTCCAAGCTTGTTTGATTAAACTGTTTTGTCCTCCTGTTTTGTTTAGACATAGTTTACGCGATTACGTGACCAGTGTCTTTTATAACTGGTACACGACGATTGTCAACCCTCTCGCTACACCCACAGAAAAGATTTCTGGACTTAATGCTATTACTCTTTAATCTATCATAAAATAAGATCGCTATAGCGACAATCATATTTATTATTGAAAAGAAGCATATTTTAATCTCGAATAGAAAATTCGAAAATCTAGATTCAAATAATCTTCGTGCTATCTCATTAATTTCCTCAGAAGGATTTAGATAAAAATTTCTAGCAAGTTCAAAATATTCTTGATTTCAGAATATTGTCAGATCTAAAAGACATCTTATTCTATTCTTCTAAGAGAATTTGTAGAATCTGCACAAAACGGCCAATATTTATGTGTTGCAATCGAAAACCGGGAAAGTGTTTCTGTTATTTACAATGAATAAGTGCACTACTCTACAAGAAATATTAAAAGGTATGGAAATGTCTTATCTCGAATCTTATTTCTTAAGTAGGTATATTGTACATACTTACTTACATTTCCATATCTTTTAATATTTCTTGTAGAGAATTGCACTTATTCATTGTAAATAACAGAAACACTTTCCCGATTTTCTATTGCAACACATAAATATTGGCCGTTTTATTCGAATAAAGGACGCAGAAGCACCGAGTCGACGAGCGACTGTGAGAAAATGATGCGTCGACATCGACAAAGCCCACTATAAAGTGGCGCTAATATCAAATTATTCTACATACAAGAATATATAAGCATAAATGTGTACATGTTACTCTTGTCTGAAGACTTATTTAATTCGAGAGAGAAAAATAGAAATTACTGATTTAAATAAAAAATTGTTTTATTTTCATATTTTTTATACTTGTAATACGATTAAATTAGTCAAGAATATTTTTCGTTTTGTTATCAGAAATCCTTTCTGAGGGTGTACTTTCGAGACGCGAAAAAAAATCCCTTTTTTCGCAAAGGGATTCGATATTTAATAATTTTCGAGAGAAAATCGTAAAAACAAGGAAATTTTTGATGATCGTATTTTATACATCTAAAACGAAAATGTGCAAGAAAATGAAAACACTTGCACACACCTAATACATGGAAGAAAAAGTATGTACAATAAGTAACAGCGCTCTTTTTCATCATCAGGATTTCCAGCGGATGGAACCAATGATGCTGCACCCACAGAAAAGATTTCTGGACTTAATGCTATTACTCTTTAATCTATCATAAAATAACATCGCTATAGCGACAATCATATTTATTATTGAAAAGAAGCATATTTTAATCTCGAATAGAAAATTCGAAAATCTAGATTCAAATAATCTTCGTGCTATCTCATTAATTTCCTCAGAAGGATTTAGATAAAAATTTCTAGCAAGTTCAAAATATTCTTGATTTAAGAATATTGTGAGATCTAAAAGACATCTTATTCTATTCTTCTAAGAGCATTTGTAGAATCTGCATAAACCGGCCAATATTTATGTGTTGCAATCGAAAACCGGGAAAGTGTCTGTTATTTACAATGAATAAGTGCAATACTCTACAAGAAATATTAAAAGGTATGGAAATGTCTTATCTCGAATGTTATTTCTCAAGTAAGTATATTGTACATACTTACTTACATTTCCATATCTTTTAATATTTCTTGTAGAGTATTGCACTTATTTATTGTAAATCTTTCCCGATTTTCGATTGCAACACATAAATATTGGCCGTTTTATCCGAATGAAGGACGCAGAAGCGCGGAGTCGACGAGCGACTGCGAGAAAATGGTGCGTCGACATCGACAAAGCCTACTACAAAGTGGCGCTAATATCAAATTATTCTACATACAAGAATATATAAGCATAAATGTGTACATGTTACTCTTGTCTGAAGACTTATTTAATTTGAGAGAGAAAAATAGAAATTACTGATTTAAATAAAAAATTGTTTTATTTTCATATTTTTTATACTTGTAATACGATTAAATTAGTCAAGAATATTTTTCGTTTTGTTATCAGAAATCCTTTCTGAGGGTGTACTTTCGAGACGCGAAAAAAAATCCCTTTTTTCGCAAAGGGATTCGATATTTAATAATTTTCGAGAGAAAATCGTAAAAACAAGGAAATTTTTGATGATCGTATTTTATACATCTAAAACGAAAATGTGCAAGAAAATGAAAACACTTGCACACACCTAATACATGGAAGAAAAAGTATGTACAATAAGTAACAGCGCTCTTTTTCATCATCAGGATTTCCAGCGGATGGAACCAATGATGCTGCACCCACAGAAAAGATTTCTGGACTTAATGCTATTACTCTTTAATCTATCATAAAATAACATCGCTATAGCGACAATCATATTTATTATTGAAAAGAAGCATATTTTAATCTCGAATAGAAAATTCGAAAATCTAGATTCAAATAATCTTCGTGCTATCTCATTAATTTCCTCAGAAGGATTTAGATAAAAATTTCTAGCAAGTTCAAAATATTCTTGATTTCAGAATATTGTCAGATCTAAAAGACATCTTATTCTATTCTTCTAAGAGAATTTGTAGAATCTGCACAAACCGGCCAATATTTATGTGTTGCAATCGAAAACCGGGAAAGTGTCTGTTATTTACAATGAATAAGTGCAATACTCTACAAGAAATATTAAAAGGTATGGAAATGTCTTATCTCGAATCTTATTTCTCAAGTAAGTATATTGTACATACTTACTTACATTTCCATATCTTTTAATATTTCTTGTAGAGTATTGCACTTATTTATTGTAAATCTTTCCCGATTTTCGATTGCAACACATAAATATTGGCCGTTTTATCCGAATGAAGGACGCAGAAGCGCGGAGTCGACGAGCGACTGCGAGAAAATGGTGCGTCGACATCGACAAAGCCTACTACAAAGTGGTGCTAATATCAAATTATTCTGCATACAAAAATATATAAGCATAAATGTGTACATGTTACTCTTGTCTGAAGACTTATTTAATTCGAGAGAGAAGAATAGAAATTACTGATTTTAATAAAAAATTGTTTTATTTTCATATTTTTTATACTTGTAATACGATTAAATTAGTCAAGAATATTTTTCGTCTTGTTATCAGAAATCCTTTCTGAGGGTGCACGGATTAATCGCGATGTAACCATTGATTATCGCTTGGCCTTCCATTTTCATACTTACCATTGGCATCGATCATAACTCCAAGCTTGTTTGATTAAACTGTTTTGTCCTCCTGTTTTGTTTAGACATAGTTTACGCGATTACGTGACCAGTGTCTTTATAACTGGTACACGACGATTGTCAACCCTCCGCTACACCCACAGAAAGATTTCTGGACTTAATGCTATTACTCTTTAATCTATCATAAATAAGATCGCTATAGCGACAATCATATTTATATTGAAAGAAGCATATTTTAATCTCGAATAGAAAATTCGAAAATCTAGATTCAAATAATCTTCGTGCTATCTCATTAATTTTCTCAGAAGGATTTAGATACAAATTTCTACAAGTTCAAAATATTCTTGATTCAGAATATTGTCAGATCTAAAAGACATCTTATTCTATTCTTCTAAGAGAATTGTAGAATCTGCACAAACGGCCAATATTATGTGTTGCAATCGAAAACGGGAAAGTGTTTCTGTTATTTACAATGAATAAGTGCAATACTCTACAAGAAATATTAAAAGGTATGGAAATGTCTTATCTCGAATCTATTCTTAGTAGTATTGTAATACTTACTTACATTTCCATATCTTTAATATTTTTGTAGAGAATTGCACTTATTCATTGTAATAACAGAAACACTTTCCCGATTTTCGATTGCAACACATAAATATTGGCCGTTTTATCCGAATAAAGGACGCAGAAGCGCCGAGTCGACGAGCGACTGTGAGAAAATGATGCGTCGACATCGACAAAGCCTACTATAAAGTGGCGCTAATATCAAATTATTCTACATACAAGAATATATAAGCATAAATTGTACATGTTACTCTTGTCTGAAGAGACAATCTTATTTAATTCGAGAGAGAAGAATAGAAATTACTGATTTAAATAAAAATTGTTTTATTTTCATATTTTTATACTTGTAATACGATTAAATTAGTCAAGAATATTTTTCGTCTTGTTATCAGAAATCCTTTCTGAGGGTGTACTTTCGTAGACGCTGAAAAAAATCCCTTTTCGCAAAATTCGATATTTAATAATTTCGAAAAATCTTAAAACCAAGAAATTTTTGATGACTCGTATTTATACATCTAAACCAAAATGTGCAAGAAAATGAAACACTTGCACACACCTGATACATGGAAGAAAAGTATGTACCAATAGTAACAGCGTCTTTTTCATCATCAGGATTTCCACGGATGGAACCCATGATGCTGCACCCACAGAAAAGATTTCTGGACTTAATGCTATTACTCTTTAATCTATCATAAAATAAGATCGCTATAGCGACAATCATATTTATTATTGAAAAGAAGCATATTTTAATCTTGAATAGAAAATTCGAAAATCTAGATTCAAATAATCTTGGTGCTATCTCATTAATTTTCTCAGAAGGATTTAGATACAAATTTCTAGCAAGTTCAAAATATTCTTGATTTAAGAATATTGTGAGATCTAAAAGACATCTTATTCTATTCTTCTAAGAGAATTTGTAGAATCTGCACAAAACGGCCAATATTTATGTGTTGCAATCGAAAATCGGGAAAGTGTTTCTGTTATTTACAATGAATAAGTGCAATACTCTACAAGAAATATTAAAAGGTATGGAAATGTCTTATCTCGAATCTATTCTCAAGTAAGTATATTGTATATACTTACTTACATTTCCATATCTTTTAATATTTCTTGTAGAGTATTGCACTTATTCATTGTAAATCTTCCCGATTTTCGATTGCAACACATAAATATTGGCCGTTTTATCGAATAAAGGACGCAGAAGCGCGAGTCGACGAGCGACTGCAGAAATGATGCGTCGACATCGACAAAGCCTATAAAAGTGCGCTAATATCAAATTATTCTACATACAAAATATATAAGCATAAATTGTACATGTTACTCTTGTCTCAAGACAGTAAGACAATCTTATTTAATTCGAGAGAGAAGAATAGAAATTACTGATTTAAATTAAAAATTGTTTTATTTTCATATTTTTTATACTTGTAATACGATTAAATTAGTCAAGAATATTTTCGTCTTGTTATCAGAAATCCTTTCTGAGGTGCACGGATTAATCGCGATGTAATCATTATTATCACTTGGCCTTCCATTTTCATACTTACCATTGGCATCGATCATAACTCCAAGCTTGTTTGATTAAAACTGTTTTGTCCTCCTGTTTTGTTTGACATAGTTTACGCGATTACGTGACCAGTGTCTTTTATAACTGGTACACGATTGTCAACCCTCTCGCTACACCCACAGAAAAGATTTCTGGACTTAATGCTATTACTCTTTAATCTATCATAAAATAAGATCGCTATAGCGACAATCATATTTATTATTGAAAGAAGCATATTTTAATCTCGAATAGAAAATTCGAAAATCTAGATTAAATAATCTTGGTGCTATCTCATTAATTTCTCAGAAGGATTTAGATAAAAATTTCTAGCAAGTTCAAAATATTCTTGATTTAAGAATATTGTGAGATCTAAAAGACATCTTATTCTATTCTTCTAAGAGAATTTGTAGAATCTGCACAAAACGGCCAATATTTATGTGTTGCAATCGAAAACGGGGAAAGTGTTTCTGTTATTTACAATGAATAAGTGCATACTCTACAAGAATATTAAAAGGTATGGAAATGTCTTATCTCGAATCTTATTTCTCAAGTAAGTATATTGTATATACTTACTTACATTTCCATATCTTTTAATATTTCTTGTAGAGTATTGCACTTATTCATTGTAAATAACAGAAACACTTTCCCGATTTTCGATTGCAACACATAAA
>NC_039518.1:2957110-2977942 GCF_003672135.1 Ooceraea biroi | reverse complement strand
ACGCTGCTACTGTATTATTAATTAGATAGTGAAGTTACATTAATATTTGTGCAGGAACCCAGAAAAATTTGCCCACTGTCACGAAGGTATATAACTTTGTAACAGCAGGTGTCGCAATGCTGCGCACGCACCGGATTCACGCTAGGTCTTAACTTCTTGCCGCGTTTAAGGGATCCTGGAGTCGTTCTGTATTTACTGGCGGAATTGCGTCGATCTTACTGCTACTAATATCTCTTTAATATGCATAGAATGAAAAATCCTTCTCCACGATTAAAGTATTACAAGAAATATACCGAGCCGAAACTTCGACTTTATTGTTAAAACGACAAAAAAAAATTTAGTTTTTATTATCGGCTTTATGTGACGTCACTCGTACATTAATGTCTTAAAAAATGTTTGCAGTTTGTGTGGCCAAATATTCGATAATCGGCAAGGACGGAACAAAATGAAAGAATATGGGAAGGCTTTTAGAATAATGGGAGTTTAAGAAGCCTAGTGTTAAAAATGTAATTAGTGCAGAAAGATTTTCGTGATCATTTTCTGTGCCTACGGTATGCCTGGTGAAATCGTGGCTGAATTTTAAAAAATTGCTGATTTTTTTTCCGTTGGAAAGTTAAGTCCTGCTTTTTACATTACATTATTGTTGTTGTACTTTCATTCGTGGAAAAGGATTTTTCATCTGTGCAATTCAATAAAAAGAAAAAATACAGGAAAATCATCGATTCCGCCTGGTAATTCAGACGCCCGCCGGACGGAGTTCACAGCCACTCCAGGATCCCTTTAACGTTCGCCGAACGTCAAGCCGGCATGCAAAACACTTTTGCAAACAGTATAATCATTCCTCCTGTGTCTCAAACGCACACCTTGTTCTCACTGCCACGCCGCGCACCTTTTTGCAAGTACGTGGCGGAATTCGACTTTCGCGTCGGAATTACTTACGCGTCGCCCAATTCTGCGGGCGAACGCGGAGCTGGCAAGTCAAAGTAATAAAAGTATTGGGTTGGGCCAAATTGTAGTAATTAGCGTTTTTTTATATAAATAAACAGGCGCAATTTTTCATGGGAAACAAAAACTTTAATTAACTCTATATCTGTCCATTTTGTTTGAATTATCTTTTTGCCATTTTTCAGGCAACTTCAGAATTCGTCGCTCAAATAAAGTTTTTATATCTTTTTCAGGCAAAACACAATTCCAACAATACGATTCTGATATCCTCATCAGCAGTAGGTTTTTACCATTCAAGGGTTTTTGCAAAGAACCGAACGAATGGCTAATCTGATGGTGCCAGGTCTGGCGAATATGGTGGATGTGGTATCTTAACACTCCCATTCCAAGCTGCAACATTTTCAGACGAGTAGACCAAACTTGTGGCCTGGTCTATGCGTTATCATGGTGAAACACAACTACCTTTGCGGATTCACCAATTCTCCGACGTTTCTGTTTGATGGATCGTATTATCCAGTTTGACGACAGTATACGTCTGAATTAATGGTTTGATCTTCTTGCAAGCAGCTTCAAAATACAGCAATACCTTTAAGTCCCACCAGACTGACAGCATAAATCTTTCTTTTTTGGTGAATATCTTGCTTTTCAAGTGCCTTTCAGCATCAGTTACGTACGCTTGCTCCGACGATCTTTTCGTTTGACGTTGTTGTAGACGATCGATTTTTCGTCGCCTGTTATCATACGTTCAAAAATCGATCATTTTCCTCACGTTTCAAAAAGAAATCGCAGATGTCAATACGCTTAGTGAGGTGAATTTCTTTTGAGCTCACGTGGTACCGCATATTCGAGCTTACTTAATGTATCCAAGTCGTTTTGACATCTGCTGATTCTCTGTTGAAACGTGAAGAAAAATGATCGATTTTTTTTGAAAACGTATGAATAACAGGCGATCGAAAAATTCGATCGTCTACAACAACGTCAAACGAAAAAGATCGCGGAGCAAGTCGTGATGAAACCTGCTGAAAGCACTTGAAAAAGCAGATATTTCACCAAAGAAAATTATGCTGTCAGTCCTGTGGGACTTTAAAGGTATTGTGTATTTGAGCTGCTTGCGAGGAATCAAACCATATTCAGACGTATACTGTCGTCAACTTGGATAAATTAAAACCGATGCCATTTCTAAACAAGAAACGTCGAGGAATTGGTGTATATCGCAAAGTGTTGTATGTTTCAACCATGATAAACGCTAGACCACTACAAGTTTGCGTCACTCGTGTAAAATTGTTGCGCAGCTTGGATGGGACGTGTTACCCACATCCACCATATTCGCCAGACCTGGCACCATCAGATTACCATTCGTTTCGTTACTTTGCCAAAACGCCTGAATGGTAAACCTTTTTACTGCTGATGTAGGATATGAAATCGTTGTTGGAATTTGTTGGTTTTCTCTGAAAAAGATAAGAACTTTTTGAGCATTGCCGGAATCATGATTGCCTTGAATAAATGGCAAAAGATGATCAAACAAAATGGACAATATATTTTTTAATAAAGTTTTTGTTCCCATTGAAAAATGCGCCTTTTATTTATATGAAAAATACGCAATTACTCTTTGGCCAACCCAATACTTTATTCTTTGACTTGCCAGCTCCGACGTTCGCCGCAGAATTTGGCGAACGCGTAAGTAACTCCGACGCGAAAGTCGAATTCCGCACGTACTTGCAAAAAGGTGCGCGAGCTTGCAGTGAGAACAAGGTGTGCGTTTGAGACACACAGGAGGAATGATTTACTGTTGCAAAAGTGTTTTGCATGCCGGCTTGACGTTTCGGCGAACGTTTAAAGGATCCTGGAGTGCGCTAGTGAACTCCGTCGCGGCGTCTGAATTACCGGCGGAATCGATGATTTTCCTGTATTTTCTTTTTATTGAATGCACAGAATGAAAAAATCCTTTTCCACGATGAAAGTACACCACAATAATGTAATGTAAAAAGCAGGACTTAACTTTCCAAACGGAAAAAAATCACAATTTTTTATCTTAGCCACGATTTCCAGGCATACGTAGGCACGAAATGATCACGAATCTTTCTGCACTTAATTACTTTTTACACTAGGCTTCTAAACTCATTTCTAAAAGCTTCCCCATATTCTTTCATTTTGTTCCGTCCTTGCGATTATCGAATTTTGGCGCCACACAAACTGCAAAACATTTATATTAAGAACATTAATGTACGAGGTGACGTCACAATAAACCGATAATAAAACTAAATTTTTTTTGTCGTTTTTTAACATAAAGTCGAGTTTCTCTCGGTATAAATTTCTTTGTATACTTTAATCGTGGAGAAGGATTTTTCATTTCTATGCAATCATTAAAGAGTAATTAGTACAGTAAATCGACCAATTCCGCCAGTAATACAGACGACTTCCAGGATTCCCCTTAACGCGGCAAGAAGTAAGACCTAGCGTGAAATCCGCTGCGTGCGCGCATTGCGACACCTGCTGTTACCAAAGTTTATATACCTTCGTGACAGTGGCAATTTCTGGGTTCCTGCACAAATATCTAATGTAACTTTCACTATCTATTAATAAATACAGTAGCGCGTGTGGGTCGATCGGCCAACGTCTACCTCCGTGAAGCTGCGACTGCATCATTAAGCGTGATTATTCTTCCTGTCCCACAAGAATACGTGAGGAAAACATATTACCAATTTTTTAAATCTAGCTTACAGGAGATAATATAACAAAATTGCACCTCTTTTAAGATGAGGCAGTAGCATCAACAAGTTATTAATTCTATATCACGCTTCTGATACTTGCTGCGACATTACTGTAAAGCCTTGCGCAAGCTTTCGCCGTCAGTATTACGTATCACCGAGGGACAACGCAATTTTTTTGGAAAAATGTCTCGGGAATACTCAGTTTGTCGGGTTCTTGATTATTCCGCAGAGAATCGATTACGAGGCTGTCGATACGCAAACGTCACTGCTTTCGCTGCATGGAAAAAGAACCATCCCGGTTGGTCCCGCCATAAAGACGCGGCTCTGTGCGGTGCCGCGTTTTACGTTAATCTCTGTTTTCTGCCACGGTTTGGCTACTGTTGTTGGCTACCAGTGCTTCAATCGCGCAAGTACACAGTGTACATCACGTGGACGTGATTGTGTCCGAACGTTCTACGAGCTGTCGCTGTACGTACATACATACATACGGCCATACGGTTCTGCATGAGCGTGCGTCACTAAGGACGTTACGTTTTCCATTTCGACCGGCTCGCTACGTAACAGCTCCACTTCGCTAACGTCTCATTGACAATCCGAACCAGGTCTCGCCTTATCGAGGTTCTTTTCGATCGAACCGGCGCGCTCGCGAGTCTTAACGCGATCTCGAGAAAATTATCAACGGAAACCGAGAGGAACTGATGCTGCGAGATTACTTTCTCGCTCTCTCTGTAGCAACAGCTCGAGACGGAAATTGCTATCCAATAACGTCTCGGTGACGTTTCAAATTGCTGCTTGCTTGCGGAGCTTCCTTGGCGCATTGAATGATAAATTAGCTGTACATAGGGTTTTCCCTCTCTCTTTTCTCTTTTGCAATGTCTGCGACAACAAGGTGCCCGCCGTCCTCCAGATACGTACACCACGCGCGTATAACACGCACGTGAATCAGCGAGCAATTATATTCGAGCTGGCCATGCCCGCGAAGGTAGAAATGTCGAGCGCGATAAGGGTGCAGAGACTAGGTAGTAGAGCTGCGACCCGACCCACCCTGGAACGCTCAACAGTTAATATTTCGTAGCAATCTCTTTGACTCGCCTCGATAAAGATAACAGGGAATTAAAAGCGGCCGAAATCGCCGCGCGAATAAATTGCTTTTTCGATTAATTGCGGCACGCTCCTCACGTGATGAGGTCTGTCGCGGCTAGAGGATTATCGCAGTGGATCAAGAATATTTCGTTAATGTATCAGTGGATGACACAGTCATCAAATATCAAATTCGAGGCAAACGTTTAAACTCGACACCCACAAGAAAAGATTTCTGGACTTAATGCTATTACTCTTTAATCTATCATAAAATAAGATCGCTATAGCGACAATCATATTTATTATTGAAAAGAAGCATATTTTAATCTTGAATAGAAAATTCGAAAATCTAGATTTAAATAATCTTGGTGCTATCTCATTAATTTTCTCAGAAGATTTAGATACAAATTTGTAGCAAGTTCAAAATATTCTTGATTTCAGAATATTGTGAGATCTAAAAGACATCTTATTCTATTCTTCTAACAAGTAAACCTACGGAAGTGTCACTCTCCGATTTTTTCTGAAATTTGATATGTTATAATACATGAAAAACTAATACACGTATTTTTTTTTAGCGGCGGAAAACATTATTAGGGGGTGAAACGACCCCCAAAAATGGGGGGTAAAATAGAAAAATTGCGATATCTTGAGGACCAGTGAAGCGATTTTAATGATTTTTGGTATGAAAGTATCTTTCGATAGAAGACGAAAATCGCCTAGGTATGTTGGAAGGGGAGTGAAAATTATAGGGGTGAACTACCCCTAGTGTGACCAATTTCTTGCCTGCAAAAAATCAGTTTTGATCTGATCGAAGTAAAATCTATTAAAACTTCAAGAGGAAGCTAATTAAGGAACACGTATTTTTTTTGTTTTGTTTTATATAAATATTGGGGGGTAAACAATCCCTAAATTGCCGCGTTCGTTTGGCATTGCGCATGAAACACTTGTGAAACTATATTTTTTTAACTGTTCGATCTTTTTAATATATTGGTTTTTTAAGTCGCTGAATCCGAATCTGAAATCAGATTTTCAAAATTCAATTATGGCGGATCCAATATGGCGACGAAAACTCGAAAAATTACTTGAATAGACAGTAACTCGACATGCGACTTTCAAAATACAATAAAATCAACTTTGACATTTATGTTAGTTATGTGAAGTGAATTAAACATGTTAAAAATATTAATCGTTTATAACAAAATTGTTTTAAACAATGTAGCTAAAAAATGAAATGAAAAACGATTAGAGTGAGTTCCCCTTGCCTCTTATTCATTGTAAATAACAGAAACACTTTCCCGATTTTCGATTGCAACACATAAATATTGGCCGTTTTGTGCAGATTCTACAAATTCTCTTAGAAGAATAGAATAAGATGTCTTTTAGATCTCACAATATTCTGAAATCAAGAATATTTTGAACTTGCTAGAAATTTGTATCTAAATCTTCTGAGAAAATTAATGAGATAGCACAAGATTATTTGAATCTAGATTTTCGAATTTTCTATTCAAGATTAAAATATGCTTCTTTTCAATAATAAATATGATTGTCGCTATAACGATCTTATTTTATGATAGATTAAAGAGTAATAGCATTAAGTCCAGAAATCTTTCTTGTGGGTGTAGCGAGAGGGTTGACAATCGTCGTGTACCAGTTATAAAAGACACTGGTCACGTAATCGCGTAAACTATGCCTAAACAAAACAGGAGGACAAAACAGTTTAATCAAACAAGCTTGAAGTTATGATCGATGCCAATGGTAAGTATGAAAATGGAAGGCCAAGTGATAATCAATGATTACATCGCGATTAATCCGTGCACCCTCAGAAAGGATTTCTGATAACAAGACGAAAAATATTCTTGACTAATTTAATCGTATTACAAGTATAAAAAATATGAAAATAAAACAATTTTTTATTTAAATCAGTAATTTCTATTCTTCTCTCTCGAATTAAATAAGATTGTCTTACTGTCTTGAGACAAGAGTAACATGTACAAATTTATGCTTATATATTCTTGTATGTAGAATAATTTGATATTAGCGCCACTTTATAGTAGGCTTTGTCGATGTCGACGCATCATTTTCTCACAGTCGCTCGTCGACTCGGCGCTTCTGCGTCCTTTATTCGGATAAAACGGCCAATATTTATGTGTTGCGATCGAAAATCGGGAAAGATTTACAATGAATAAGTGCAATACTCTACAAGAAATATTAAAAGATATGGAAATGTAAGTAAGTATATACAATATACTTCCTTGAGAAATAAGATTCGAGATAAGACATTTCCACTTATTCATTGTAAACAACAGAAACACTTTCCCGATTTTCGATTGCAACGCATAAATATTGGCCGTTTTGTGCAGATTCTACAAATTCTCTTAGAAGAATAGAATAAGATGTCTTTTAGATCTCACAATATTCTGAAATCAAGAATATTTTGAACTTGCTACAAATTTGTATCTAAATCCTTCTGAGAAAATTAATGAGATAGCACCAAGATTATTTGAATCTAGATTTTCGAATTTTCTATTCAAGATTAAAATATGCTTCTTTTCAATAATAAATATGATTGTCGCTATAGCGATCTTATTTTATGATAGATTAAAGAGTAATAGCATTAAGTCCAGAAATCTTTTTTGTGGGTGTATTATCATTAGAGATTCACACAATATTAACATCAAATATCTATTGCAATGTACAAAGTGTAAATATGTCTCTGTAAAGCGGCAATTAGTTCGGCTGTTTGGCGCGTCGCAAAATGTCTGCGTTATCCTTTCAGAGCATTTATATTATATAATCGTTATTCTTTATAACCGACGGCGAGAAACGGCCGCCCGGGACGCGCTGCACCCCTAATGCTCCGAGCGGGCTTCACGACGGTAATTATTTCACGCACTTCCGCGGAAGGTTTTCGCTCGGCTGGTACACGGGGCCGTATATTTTGACAGTTACGACGATCCTTAACGATCGGATTAATTTTTACGGCAGCGTGGTGGAATGGAAGCGCGCACACAATCGCGCCAACCCCTGCAAGTCGTGAAACTTCGAGGCGCTTTTAAAGCAACGTGGCGGCCACCTGGCTTTCGTTTCGCTTTATTATTCAGTTACCCGAGGAAAAGAGAAGCCTACGTTCGATCCATACCGAGTCTCTGATAGAAAACTGCGCGATTTTATCGCGGCTGCACCAGTCCGCGGAATGCGAGAGGAATTAACGCTCGAACCGCGTGGGTGGCATTCGGCTGCAAGCATTCTCTTGTATTCTGTGCGTTACGGGATTTTATTGGCCATCACGTTGCCTAATGGTGCGTATTTTTAAGTATCCCCTTATTCCGATGTGCGAGTCAGTTGCTACTCGGACGAGACACTTTTTTTCGGCTCAACTTGAGGAAATGTCAATGATATCTTTTTTTTAATTGAAATGATGTTTCTAATTAGTCGATCATGCGTGAAAAACTAAACTTGATATGAACTTTATATCCATTAATGATCCTAGCAATGAAGGACATCTGCGAAAATGATCTATTCTGTGTCATATCTTTTAATTTCATCTGGATTCCCACGTACAGCGGCATGGAACGCGATCTTTGTGTAAAAATCTTCGGCCGTGAGAAAGTTCACGTAAAACCAACGTCTGACGCGAGGACTCTCTGTGGGAGTTGACCAAAAAAATCTTCCCAACAGGTGCTACCCCAGTGGTCCAGCGAGTCGACTCCCCCGTTTAACCCTCGAATGCACCGAACCCTTAAGGGACCGCGATCTCGAACCTCTATTCTCTCTAGAAAATCCAGATTTCGGGAAATTCTATATTACATACAGCGGCTCGTCAATGGCGCTTTGTTAGACACGGAGTGACACGCGGCAACCCGGACGGAGCGCTTTGTCGAGCTCCGAAAGGATTTTCTTCTCTTCGTCGGGAACGTCTTAGAACGGAAGGGAAAAGTCGGGATGCACGTTGCTGGTTAACAGGTTATTTGAAAATATTGATGGGCGATCGGATCTAGAGCAGTCCAAATATTGATCGACTGCAAATGTTCTTGAAGAAACAATGGCCAATATCGACGATCTCGGTCTTCTTAATGCCATAACAAGAATTATGTTTTTAAGTCATATCTTATCTTAAACTTTTAAGATTAAATCTACTTAAATCTAACTAAAATTTAATGTAACTTTAGCGTTATACACAAACCATTTTCGCAACTTAAATTTTTCCGTAAATTAATATTAGGAGTGTGATTTAGTTTTGAGGGTTTTGCAACAGATGGCTGTAGTGTCAGTTTGTTCCAATAGCTGTTTCCGATAACTGTTGTTTCTTACAGTGTTGACATTATCCATGACATTTAGTAGCATTATGGCAATAGATGCAATGACAGTCGTGTTTATATCATCGTAAAAATGCAACTTCCGAAACAGCATTTTCGACATGCGTTGCTTTTGTTTTTTAATCAAAAGAAAACTGCGGCTCACGGTTATAGAATTCTTGTGGAAACTTATGGTGATTCTGCTCCATCAATTAAGACGTGTGAAGGACAAAGAACGCTCGGGACAGCCAAGAAAGCTTGAAAATGCAGATTTGCAAGCATTATTGCACGAAAATCCAACACGATCCACTTCAGAACTTGCCAGAGCATTAAATGTTGATCGTACAACAGTTACCAAACATTTACATGAAATGGGAAAAATTCAGAAGGAAGGGAAATGGGTTCGACATCAATTATCGGAAAGTGCCATTTGAACATTTGCATTTCGTTGATCGTCAGGCAAGAAAAGGAGAGTCTTTTGTCTCGGATTGTTACTGGGGATGAAAAGTGGATCTATTTTGATAATCCGAAACGCGGAAAATCATCGGTGGATCCAGGCGAACCATCAACATCCACTCCGAGACGCAATATTCACGGTTCAAAAGTAACGCTCTGTATTTGGTGGGATAGTGTACTATGAGCTGTTAAATCCGCACGAGACTGTCACGGCTGATCGTTATCGACACCAATTGTACAAGTTGAAGCAAGCATTGGACCAAAAACGACCACCAATTGCGAGTAAACGACGGAAAGTGATTCTTCTTCGTGACAACGCTCGACCTCGCGTTGCGTTGTCAGTGAAACAAACACTATTAGAGCTCGAATGGCAAGTCTTACCGCACCCCGCGTATTCTCCGGACATTGCTCCATGCGATTATTATTTGTTCCGGTGGATGCAACACGCTTTAGAGGATACACACTTTGATAATTTCGAAGAAGTGCGAACATTCGTCGACGACTGGATCAACTGAAAAGAAGAGTCATTTTATCGTGGTGGAATCGATCTCTTGCCAGAGCATTAAATGTTGATCATACAACAGTTACCAAACATTTACATGAAATGGGAAAAATTCAGAAAGAGGGGAAATGGGTTCGACATCAATTATCGGAAAGTGCCATTTGAACATTTGCATTTCGTTGATCGCCAGGCAAAAAAAGAAGAGTCTTTTGTCTCGGATTGTTACTGGGGATGAAAAGTGGATCTATTTTGATAATCCGAAACGCAGAAAATCATGGGTGGATCCAGGCGAACCATCAACATCCACTCCGAGACGCAATATTCACGGTTGAAAAGTAATGCTCTGTATTTGGTGGGATAGTGTACTATGAGCTGTTAAATCCGCATGAGACTGTCACGGCTGATCGTTATCGACACCAATTGTACAAGTTGAAGCAAGCATTGGACCAAAAACGACCACCAATTGCGAGTAAACGACGGAAAGTGATTCTTCTTCGTGACAACGCTCGACCTCGCGTTGCGTTGTCAGTGAAACAAACACTATTAGAGCTCGAATGGCAAGTCTTACCGCACCCCGCGTATTCTCCGGACATTGCTCCATGCGATTATTATTTGTTCCGGTGGATGCAACACGCTTTAGAGGATACACACTTTGATAATTTCGAAGAAGTGCGAAAATTCGTCGACAAATGGATCAACTCAAAAGAAGAGTCATTTTATCGTGGTGGAATCGATCTCTTGCCAGAAAGATGGGAAAAAGTTATAGAAAAGGAAGGAAAATATTTTGATGAAGGTATTCATTCATTATCATATTTAAATACATGCGTTTTTGAGCAAAAAAACCCTCAAAACTAAATCACACCCCTAATAGTTTTGAGGGTTTTGCAACAGATGGCTGTAGTGTCAGTTTGTTCCAATAGCTGTTTCCGATAACTGTTGTTTCTTACAGTGTTGACATTATCCATGACATTTAGTAGCATTATGGCAATAGATGCAATGACAGTCGTGTTTATATCATCGTAAAAATGCAACTTCCGAAACAGCATTTTCGACATGCGTTGCTTTTGTTTTTTAATCAAAAGAAAACTGCGGCTCACGGTTATAGAATTCTTGTGGAAACTTATGGTGATTCTGCTCCATCAATTAAGACGTGTGAAGGACAAAGAACGCTCGGGACAGCCAAGAAAGCTTGAAAATGCAGATTTGCAAGCATTATTGCACGAAAATCCAACACGATCCACTTCAGAACTTGCCAGAGCATTAAATGTTGATCGTACAACAGTTACCAAACATTTACATGAAATGGGAAAAATTCAGAAGGAAGGGAAATGGGTTCGACATCAATTATCGGAAAGTGCCATTTGAACATTTGCATTTCGTTGATCGTCAGGCAAGAAAAGGAGAGTCTTTTGTCTCGGATTGTTACTGGGGATGAAAAGTGGATCTATTTTGATAATCCGAAACGCGGAAAATCATCGGTGGATCCAGGCGAACCATCAACATCCACTCCGAGACGCAATATTCACGGTTCAAAAGTAACGCTCTGTATTTGGTGGGATAGTGTACTATGAGCTGTTAAATCCGCACGAGACTGTCACGGCTGATCGTTATCGACACCAATTGTACAAGTTGAAACAAGCATCGGACCAAAAACGACCACCAATTGCGAGTAAACGACGGAAAGTGATTCTTCTTCGTGACAACGCTCGACCTCGCGTTGCGTTGTCAGTGAAACAAACACTATTAGAGCTCGAATGGCAAGTCTTACCGCACCCCGCGTATTCTCCGGACATTGCTCCATGCGATTATTATTTGTTCCGGTGGATGCAACACGCTTTAGAGGATACACACTTTGATAATTTCGAAGAAGTGCGAAAATTCGTCGATGAATGGATCGACTCAAAAGAAGAGTCATTTTATCGTGGTGGAATCGATCTCTTGCCAGAAAGATGGGAAAAAGTTATAGAAAACGAAGGCAAATATTTTGATTAAGGTATTCATTCATTATCATATTTAAATACATGCGTTTTTGAGCAAAAAAACCCTCAAAACTAAATCACACCCCTAATATATTATTAATATTTCAGTTCTAAATATTTACTGTCTTTCATTCAGGTTTAGAAATCGGATTGCACAAAGTGCAGTAGATTCCAACGCGTCCCTTTATGTTCCTATAAAGTGTTTATTTGATTCATTTCCAGCATCGTTGAATTCAGAAGAACAGATGTGGCGCAAGAAGCGCCTTTCCAGAAAGCATCAAACCGTAGAGAGATCAATTCTTTTACAGTCTTACGATCAAGAAACCCGTTTTCCATCTTTTTCCACCTCCGCAATTCCCGCGACGCGTAAGCCCCCAATTTTCGCACAATGGTGGGTCTCGAGGATCCTTATAAAAATTTGACGCACAATGCCGCCTTTGTCCGCGCTCTTACCCCATCCGTCCGATTGAAACGGACGATTTTTTTTCCCTTTCCGTGATCTTCCACGCGACGTACCGATTCCTCGTGGAACGTCCAGAAATCGGGCAACGCTCGTGAAAAGGTTAAGATCCATTATTCGAATATCGTGGCGCAGCCATTCATCGAGATTCCCTTTTTACGCGCATATTGCGTTGTTTCCGAGACACATGTTCACGGTAAAAAAGACCTACCACTGTGCAACCGTAACTGATAACAACAATTATTTCGTAAGTTTATTAGTGAACGCGGAATCAAGCGTGGCACAACGCAAAAGAATTACGGGAAAAAAATTGAAGCACGGAGAACGTAACAAACGAGGGATCGATATTTCGATGCGTCGATAAATCGAGAAAGAGTCGATAATATAGACGCAACGATGCGAAATGTCGCTCGGAAGGACCGCTGGCAGAATTTATAACCGAATAAAGCACCTCGTGACTGCCACGTCCAGGCAGACTGTAAAGACGCAATTTGCAACTTCCCTTTCCGTTTTAATATTCCGCGCGCTACGAAGGGACGAAGAGACGTGATAGCGCGTGGAAGAAGGAGAGAAGATCGAATCGAGCACCGCGCGATCGTGTCGCCCGACATACTCTGGATATCCGAGCCGCATAAAAGGCGCTACCATCGTGTAATCGCGTTATCTGTAAATAATTCCGAGACGAGGCGCACAATAAAGCCTCGCGAATAAAATTCCGCGCGACTGCTCGCGTCGCACCGATCCCTTCTTCCACGAATTTAAATCGATTCAGTTCGCATCAGCGGCCGACAACACGGTGGTCGTTAACGCGGCGAACGAGCGTGCGAGACGCGCATAACGCACAAAGAACAGAACGCGCGGGGATGAAAATCCGCGCGCAGTGGAGTTCTGCGACGAAGCAGGCCGGTTTCAAAAGCGCGAGAACTCGGTTCTCCGAGACGTTCATTTTAGGGCTCTGATTTTATTTTGTTTATCGAATATACGTGTAAACGTTAAACGTTTATCCGTTTACACTCATTTCCAGAAAAACGTTTACTTGTGGGTAAACGTTTATTATACGAATTAAGGATCGAAGCTTCGAAGATGTGAAGTAGTCTTCGAAGGTCAATAACTTGAAATTATGCGGTAATCGACTACATGCAACCAATTTCAGCTTGTGTTATCCTCGTGGTGTAACGTCGTCGTCGTCTTCGTCGTCGACGTCGACGTGGTGCAACGTTGTCGCCGTCGTCGTCGTCGACGTGGTACAACGTCGTCACCGTCGTCGTCGTCGACGTGGTATACTGTCGTCACCGTCGTCGTCGTTTTCGTCGTCGATGTGGTGCAACATCGTCGTCGTCGTCGTCATCGACGTCGACGTGGTGCAACATCGTCGTCGTCGTCGTCATCGACGTCGACGTGGTGCAACGTTGTCGTCGTCGACGTGGTGTACTGCCATCGTCGACGTGGTGCAACGTCGTCGTCGTTTTCGTCGTCGACGTGGTGCAACATCGTCGTCGTCGTCGTCGTTGACGTCGACGTGGTATACTGTCGTCACCGTCGTCGTCGTCGACGTGGTATACTGTCGTCACCGTCGTTGTCGTCGACGTGGTGTACTGTCATCGTCGACGTGGTGCAACGTCGTCGTCGTTTTTGTCGTCGACGTGGTGCAACATCGTCGTCATCGTCGTTTTCGTCGTCGACGTGGTGCAACATCGTCGTCGTCGTCGTCGTTGACGTCGACGTGGTATACTGTCGTCACCGTTGTCGTCGTCGACGTGGTATACTGTCGTCACCGTCGTCGTCGTCGACGTGGTGTACTGTCATCGTCGACGTGGTGCAACGTCGTCGTCGTTTTTGTCGTCGACGTGGTGCAACATCGTCGTCATCGTCGTCTTCGTCGTCGACGTGGTGCAACATCGTTGTCGTCGTCGTCGTCGACGTCGACGTGGTGCAACGTTGTCGCCGTCGTCGTCGTCGACGTGGTACAACGTCGTCACCATCGTCGTCGTCGACGTGGTGTACTGTCGTCACCGTCGTCGTCGTCGACGTGGTGTACTGTCATCGTCGACGTGGTGCAACGTCGTCGTCGTTTTCGTCGTCGACGTGGTGCAACATCGTCGTCATCGTCGTCGTCGTCGTCGACGTGGTGTACTGTCGTCGTCGACGTGGTACAACGTCGTCGTCGTCGTCGACTTGGTGTAACGTCAATGACAAGCCAATGACGAGCCAATGAAATTAAAAATAAGAGGTGGAGAAAAATGTTTACTTGTAGAAAAATGTTTATACGTAAGGCGCGATTATAAACAGATAAACGTTTAATATACGTGTAAACGTTTTCCGTTTATACGTATAATAGCGAGCCCTAGTTCATTTTATTCATCGAAGATAACAATAATTTTTTATGCTTCTCCGGAGAATTCTCTCGGATTTCAAATCGTTCCTAGCACCTCAGGTAGGACACTTCGAGACCGATCTGCACCTATGGCCTTTGTACGTTTCAATCCGCCACTGCGCGCGAGACGATTCCTCACGACGGAGGTTTCACGCGCGCGCCATAAACTACCCCCCGTGCGACGAATTTGTAACGTTTATTAGCGGGATGAGCAGTAGAGCGATGTGTCCGATGCGACCGAGGAGCTACTTTGTGCGCCTTTTAATGGGCCCGACTTTGTTCTCGCGCGAGGCCCCCCGTTAGAAGCGGTTATTCATCCGGCGGAGATTTATGCCCCCGATGCCTGCACGGCAGGAAGAGATATTGTACATACGAAGTGCCACCTTTATGATCGGTTCTGTTACAAAGTTGACTCTTTATGCCGCGACTCACAAAGACGGGATACTGAAGAGGGATGCCTGTAAAGGAGCGTCTTGATTTGATGCCCGGCGAACGCGGAAATCTCACGACGATGCTTCGACAACGATGCTCTCCACGACGAACGATTAATGGAGACATGAGAATTGTTCAGGGCAAATAATTGAAAGAAATCGTTTTAATACACATAATGCCTTAAACGCGAGAGATTTTTAGTCAATATTATTAACATCCCTAATTTGCTAGTGAACGATTTTCCTGCTTTGATTCTAATTAATTCTTTTGCTGATCGAACAGCGATTACTAACTATGGCAATGTAGGTCACTGGCGTTTCGCATTTTAGCAATTAGAATCATGTTATTCACTTACCGTTTTAGCTCGTTATATTAAAGATACGATTTTCCAAGCATAAAAATAAAAAGTAATTTATACAAAAAAGATATTTATATTTAGTTTACACGCCATTTCATGAATGACTATAGTTGTTAAGAGCGAAAGGGTTAACGCGGGAGGCAAAGTTGCAATAAAAAAGAAATAATCATGTATTGTATATCTTTTTTAATAGAAAGAAGGAAGCCACTGCATTTAAAGATTACTATTGCGCGATAAGTACACCGTTGCGCGGGGCAATTACTTCCCGCCGAAAATGCGGGGCCGACGTGCAAAACACGCGTGCGAAATCTCGCACTTTGCACCCCATAATTACGCGATCCGTGGAATCCATTAGCGGCGTTAACGCATCCAGGTGCGAAAACGCGAATCGCCGCCCGATGTAATCGCCACCGCGCACGGACCGCGGCCGAATCCAGAAAAAATTAATCCGATCAGATTAGCCGGACCATTGTAATTATGTGCGAAGCGTTAACGCGGCAAGTACTCCCATCCGCTCGAGCTGAATGAGCGGTTTGCCTCCCTTTCTCTTTCTTTCTTTCTTTCTGCCTCTCTCTCTTTCCCTTTTGAGCCCCGCAAATTCGCCAAATAATCGACGGATTAAATCGAGCCCGAGCGTTATCGCGTAGAAAATTACGAGAGCCAGAAAAACGCTGTTTTAATCTTTAATCTTTAATGCTGTGTAAGTTTCTCTCGGTATCTGTGTACGATCTAAAATTCATTCAATCTTAAAGTAAATTTCGCGATACGAAAGACGTAAAAAGAGAAAGCTCGTTTCGAAAATGTAGATTATACATGATCGCGGGGCGTTCGAAACGTTAATCGAAACGTTTTATTCTTTATATTGGGTCATTAAGTATGAAACTTTACAAATGTAAAAGCGCCATCTTTAACATTTGTTATCTCAAATTTGGCGCCAGACGTCAGTATCAGGTTAGGTTAGTGTGATAGATGTATGTTCGCTCTTCAAATGTCATATTTGTTCAAATATCTTCATTAGTTTTATTGGTGGATTCTTTTTTATAGAACTATGGAAAAGTCCAAAATTCGTGTGATTTATGAATATGAGTTCCGCCGTGGAACCACAGGGTCGGAGACAGCTCGTAATATCAACGCTGTATTTGGTGAAGGTTCAACTACTAAAGCAACAGTGGGCAATTGGTTCAAAAACTTCAGAGATGGAGATTTCAGCCTCGCTAATGAGCCACGTGGAAGACCAAAGACGAAGGTGGATAATGATCACTTGAGAGCCGTAGTAGAGTCCGATCCATCTCAAAGTACACGTGAATTGGCATCGATATTCAATGTTTCCATACCCACCATATTGGTTCATTTAGCTGCAATTGGTAAGATAAAGAAGTTGGACAAATGGGTCCCGCACGAATTGACCGATGCGCAGCAGGCGCAACGTCTAGAGGCTTCACTTTCTTTGCTTTCCCGTCACAAAAATGAATCTTTTTTTAATCGAATTGTGACCTGCGATGAAAAGTGGATACTCTACGACAATCGTAAACGCTCACATCAGTGGTTGAACGCTGATGAACCACCGAGACATCACGCGAAACCCAACATTACACACAAGAAGCTTATGGTGATTGTTTGGTGGTCCAGGTCAGGTGTTATCTACTACAACTTTATGAAACCTGGTACATCGATAACGGCTGAAGTATATTGCAAGCAACTGGACGAAATGATGCAACAACTTGCTATTAAACAACCGAAATTGGTCAATCGGTCAATGCCAATCCCGTTGCATGATAATGCTCGACCGCACACTGCACGACTGACCGTGGCAAAGCTACGGGAGTTGGAATTGGAAACTCTCCGTCATCCACCATATTCACCAGATCTATCACCTACCGACTATCACTTCTTCCGGAATTTGGACAACTTGTTGGTGGGAAAATTCTTCAATTCTCAACAGGCAGTCGAATCAGCCTTCCGCGACTTCATCGATTCCCGTACTCCTGGCTTCTATAGTAGAGGCATAGACCAACTACCACTAAAATGGCAGAAGTGTGTAAATAACATGGGCGCATACTTCGATTGAAAATAAATCATGTCCATGTGCCAAAAACTGCAAAAGTTTATGTTCCATTTGTAAAGTTTCATACTTAATGACCCATAAAAAGTCATATTGTAGAATGACTGGAGTGAATAAGTTCTCTTTTTTACGTGCGTCAAAATGGCGATAGCCTTCGAGACGTCGTAGAGTTTGCTCTCTCGTTTGGGTAAACCTGTCAGACGCACAGCACCACGGAGGCGAATGCTTAGCTCATGATTAGTTAAAATTTACAGCTGAGCAGCAACTGTAGCGACGTTGAATCCGCGTTTCGAAACAACCCGCCACGCCCATGCTCTTGAATAGCATCAAGTAGACGTCGTGTGTACTTTTTAACTCTATATTACCACTCTCGACATTCTGCTTTTACGACCTAGCTCGTCCATCTAATTTTCCATCTCGGGCAGAATGCGTTCTTCTCTCCGAGCCTGCGCAAACGATAAATCATATAGGCAGCGAAAATAGTTTTCTACGGTTCCCCGATTTTTACATTTCCTCTTAATCTGGTCGTGTTTATTTCTTAGACGGATCCCCTTTTGTCAATATTAAAAATTCTCGAAATCTTAGGGGAGCCTTGCTTTAGAACGCTGAAAATATGTATATTTACGAATGTTTTTGAGAAACTATACTAAGCGGTATCATTATAAAACTTTGATGCATTTATTAGTACATGTTTAAAGATAAAAAAGATTATTTTTTATTTGAATATAATCGCTTGTAGAGGTCGTCCTGGAGAAATCTTAGTGCAGCCGCGTCGCCGGCTTGCAAATTGTACATTCTCCTGCCTCCAATTTCGTCTAAAACTGAAAAATTGAAAATAGTTCTCGTGTTATTTATGAATTTCCCATCGTCGATGAACCAAAGAAGAAGAAAAGTTGAAAAGTGCTCAAAATGGTGGAGCTTAGAACACAAAAGTACGATTTTTAGGCAGTTTTTGAACTTTTTCATGCAAAAATAATTGTTTAACTTAATGTTTTTTATGATATTAAAGGTTCATCGACGATGGAAATTCATAAATAACGAGAAAATATTTCAATTTTTCAGTTTGGATGAAATTTGGAGGCGGTAGAAGCTCACCAATTTACATGCCGGCTGCACTAAGATGCCTCCAGGACGACCTCTACAGGCGATAATTTCAAATCAAAAAATAATTTTTTTATCTTTAAACATGTTAAATAAATGCATCAAAGTTTTTTAATCGATCCGCTGTATAGTCTCTCCAAAAAAATTCGTAAAAATTATAACGTATTTTCAACGTTCAAAGCAGGTCCCCTCTAATGCATATAACAGAAATTATCGTATTTCATATGACAATCACAATTATGCATTACAATCTATCCATCTCTCTCTCTCCCTCTGTCTTTTCTATCACAATCTTTTTTTAGCCTCAAGATCAAGCACAACAAAATGATGTAAGTTATGCCTCCGTTGCGAATCGACGAGAATCGCGATGGCACAATTCGTCTCTTATGCGTCGCGTCGAGTGCTGATCGATATTTTTGTTCTATTGGGACAGACCACACACATCCGTGTGTCGGCTTCAGAGTGCTATAAGTGCAGCTCCTTGATGGATCCGGCTTAACGAGCGATCGGAACGCTACTTCCGCCCTCAAACACGGCGGAAAGGAACCACGCTCGGGAGTCCGAGAGCATACAATTGATTCCTCATCGTTCCCTCTTGTGACCAGTATGTTACGTTTGACGACGTGAAGAATAAGCCAGCCTTCTTCGACTCCGTCGAGCGTCTGCAGAGCGAAGACCTTTTTTATGAGTATCAATGAGATATCACCTGCTTGATAGTTCAACCTCGAAACATTGACGCTATTCGAGCAACATCAGCGATATGCATACCTAACCATATTCATCGTAACGTGATATAAGCAAAAATAAGCACAATAGTGAAAATCATCATGTGAACGTATCCCGGTCTCATCCACTATAACCAACAACAGCAATACTTTTAATTTAATATACCATTTAGACTAGTATCGATAGAGGAAAATCCCCGCATTAGAGATAACCATTATCATTTTGCCCGATGGTAAGGAAATCTATTATAGGCAGAATTTCTAAATGCTATTACGTTCTCTTGAAGAGAATTATAAGCTATTAGGTTTGGTGAAAATGAAAAATCTGAATTTAAATATTATTTTTTTCTGGAAAATTAAAAACTTTAGAAAAAAGAGCTTAACGCAGGATCGAGAAAGTCTGATGCTCCTAATTATAAGCATACCTCGAGAAATCGTAGTTAAAAAGTGCAAAAATAATACGATCAGTATTGCAATTACAAAAACTTGATTAAATTAGTTTTATAAAAATACTGCTGCCACAGCCTTCGCCAAATCTCACGATTCCACTGTCGACGCTTCCTCGTATCTCTAAACTTCTCATAGTCAGATTCTATAAAATTAAATACAAAAAATATCGTATAAATTTTCTTTAACCTTAACGTAGTATGTCTTTCTTTTTATTACCACTACATAACTCTTCATATTCGAGTTCCAATAATATCTCATATTAGAAAGTACCTCTGAATATCTCATTAACGAGCCACCCCGCCAGCGTTCCGCGATCATGAAATCTAACCAGCTACAATTAAGCAATTCAACAAATCGCGTATTTTCCTGTTACTACGATTCTACTCTATCATGCAATACTGAATGGTATTGGCCAAACATTTCTATTAATAAATAAACAATGGTTTTAAAGACTTTAACCTCCAAGCATAACGAACAATGAATTTCATAAATACATTTACACCAAAGTAATAAGATCAGGGAACTAAGAGATAGTGCTCCACAGTTTAGCAGAAACCCCATTATCTCATATTAGGAGCATATCTCATAATAGGTCTCGTTATATTATTAATTACAAATATGATGACTTATAAATAATTAATTTTTAAAAAGAAAAGCGAATTACGACTAAACAAATTCGGGCACAGCGCAACAGCATGAGCAACATAAATATCACGGGTTGCACATTATACGATCGCGTTAAGCAGACGATTCTTGTTAGAAGGCGAGGAATTTGTTCGAAGTAACGAGGCGAACGTTAGCAGCATCATCACCCTGCCTAACAGGTTTAAGGCAGCCGAAATAACGTGCGTATCATTCCAGGCGCGTCCCGCCCTAGTCCGGCGTTAATTTATTAAACAGCG
>NC_039518.1:2935222-2957010 GCF_003672135.1 Ooceraea biroi | reverse complement strand
GGGAATCGATTTGAAGTCGCGGAGGCTGATTCGACTGCCTGTTGAGAATTGAAGAATTTTCCCACCAACAAGTTGTCCAAATTCCGGAAGAAGTGATAGTTCGAGTAGGTGATAGATCTGGTGAATATAGTGGATGACGGAGAGTTTCCAATTCCAACTCCCGTAGCTTTGCCACGGTCAGTCGTGCAGTGTGCGGTCGAGCATTATCATGCAACGGGATTGGCATTGACCGATTGACCAATTCGGTTGTTTAATAGCAAGTTGTTGCATCATTTCGTCTAGTTGCTTGCAATATACTTCAGGCCGTTATCGATGTACCAGGTTTCATAAAGTTGTAGTAAGATACACCTGACCTGGACCACCAAAACAGTCACCATAAGCTTCTTCTGTGTAATGTTGGTTTCGCGTTGATGTCTCGGTGGTTCATCAGCGTTCAACCACTGTTATGTGAGCGTTACGATTGTCGTAGAGTATCCACTTTTCATACGCAGGTCACAATTCGATTAAAAAAGATTCATTTTTTGTGGACGGGAAAGCAAAGAAAGGGAAGCCTCTAGACGTTGCGCCTGCTCCGCATCGGTCAATTCGTGCGGGACCCATTTGGTCCAATTCTTTATCTTACCAATTGCAGCTAAATGAACCAAAATATGTGGGTTATGGAAACATTGAATATCGATGCCAATCACGTGTACTTGAGATGGATCGGGACTCTACTACGGCTCTCAAGTGATCATTATCCACCTTCGTCTTTGGTCTTTCCACGTGGCTCATTAGCGAGGCTGAAATCTCCATCTCTGAAGTTTTTTGAACCAATTGCCCACCGTTGCTTTAGTAGTTAACCTATCACCAAATACAGCGTGATATTACGAGCTGTCTCGACCTGTGGTTCCACGGCGGAACTCATATTCATAAATCACACGAATTTTGGACTTTTCCATAGTTCTATAAAAAAGAATCCACCAATAAAACTAATGAAGATATTTGAACAAATATGACATTTGAAGAGCGAACATACATTCTATCACACTAACCTAACTGATACTGACGTCTGGCGCGCCAAATTTGAGATAACAAATGTTAAGATGGCGCTTTTACATTTGTAAAGTTTCATACTTAATTGACCCAATATAAAGAATAAACGTTTCGATTAACGTTTCGAACGCCCCGCGATCAGTATATAATCTACATTTTCGAACAAGCGTTCTCTTTTTACGTCTTTCGTATCGCGAAATTTACTTTAAGATTGAATGAATTTTAGATCGTACACAGATACGAGGAAACTTACACAGCATTAAGATTAAAGATTAAAACCAGCGTTTTTCTGGCTTCGTAAATTTTCTACGCGATAACGCTCGGGCTCGATTAATCCGTCGATTAATTTGGCGAATTTGCGGGCTCAAAAGGGAAAGAGAGAGAGGCAGAAAGAAAGAAAGAAAGAGAAAGGGAGGCAAACCGCTCATTCAGCTCGAGCGGATGGCGAGTACTTGCCGCGTTAACGCTTCGCACATAATTACAATGGTCCGGCTAATCTGATCGGATTAATTTTTTCTGGATTCGGCCGCGGTCCGTGCGCGGTGGCGATTAATCGGGCGGCGATTCGCGTTTCGCACCTGGATGCGTTAACGCCGCTAATGGATTCCACGGATCGCGTAATTATGGGGTGCAAAGTGCGAGATTATCGACACGCGTGTTTTGCACGTCGGCCCCGCATTTTCGGCGGGAAGTAATTGCCCCGCGCAACGGTGTACTTTATCGCGCAAATAGTAATCTTTAAATGCAGTGGCTTCCTTCTTTCTATTAAAAAAGATATACAATACATGATTATTTCTTTTTTATTGCAACTTTGCCTCCCGCGTTAACCCTTTCGCTCTTAACAACTATAGTCATTCATGAAAGGCGTGTAAACTAATATAAAATATCTTTTTGTATAAATTACTTTTTATTTTTATGCTTGGAAAATCGTATCTTTAATATAACGAGCTAAAACGGTAAGTGAATTAACATGATTCTAATTGCTAAAAATGCGAAACGCCAGTGACCTACATTGCCATAGTTATGATCGCTGTTCGATCAGCAAAAGAATTAATTAGAATCAAAGCAGGAAAATCGTTCACTAGCAAATTAGGGATGTTAATAATATTGACTAAAAATCTCTCGCGTTTAAGGCATTATGTGTATTAAAACGATTTCTTTCAATTATTTGCCCTGAACAATTTCAGTCTCCATTAATCGTTCGTCGTGGAGAGCATCGTTGTCGAAGCATCGTCGTGAGATTTCCGCGTTCGCCGGGCATCAAATCAAGACGCTCCTTTACAGGCATCCCTCTTCAGTATCCCGTCTTTGTGAGTCGCGGCATAAAGAGTCAACTTTGTAACAGAACCGATCATAAAGGTGGCACTTCGTATGTACAATATCTCTTCCTGCCGTGCAGGCATCGGGGCATAAATCTCCGCCGGATGAATAAACCGCTTCTACGGGGGCCTCGCGCGAGAACAAAGTCGGGCCCATTAAAAGGCGCACAAAGTAGCTCCTCGGTCGCATCGGACACATCGCTCTACTGCTCATCCCGCTAATAAACGTTACAAATTCGTCGCACGGGGGTAGTTTATGGCGCGCGCGTGAAACCTCCGTCGTGAGGAATCGTCTCGCGCGCAGTGGCGGATTGAAACGTACAGGCCATAGGTGCAGATCGGTCTCGAAGTGTCCTACCTGAGGTGCTAGGAACGATTTGAAATCCGAGAGAATTCTCCGGAGAAGCATAAAAAATTATTGTTATCTTCGATGAATAAAATGAACTAGGGTCGCTATTATACGTATAAACGGAAAACGTTTACACGTATATAAACGTTTATCTGTTTATAATCGCGCCTTACGTATAAACATTTTTCTACAAGTAAACATTTTTCTCCACCTCTTATTTTTAATTTCATTGGCTCGTCATGGCTTGTCATTGACGTTACACAAAGTCGACGACGACGACGACGTTGTACCACGTCGACGACGACAGTACACCACGTCGACGAGACGACGACGATGACGACGATGTTGCACCACGTCGACGACGAAAACGACGACGACGTTGCACCACGTCGACGATGACAGTACACCACGTCGACGACGACGACGGTGACGACAGTACACCACGTCGACGACGACGATGGTGACGACGTTGTACCACGTCGACGACGACGACGGCGACAACGTTACACCACGTCGACGTCGACGACGACGACGACAACGAGTTGCACCACGTCGACGACGAAGACGCAGATGACGACGATGTTGCACCACGTCGACGACAAAAACGACGACGACGTTGCACCACGTCGACGATGACAGTACACCACGTCGACGACAACGACGGTGACGACAGTATTACCACGTCGACGACGACGACGGTGACGACAGTATACCACGTCGACGTCAACGACGACGACGACGACGATGTTGCCACCACGTCGACGACGAAAACGACGACGACGTTGCACCACGTCGACGATGGCAGTACACCACGTCGACGACGACAAAACGTTGCACCACGTCGACGTCGATGACGACGACGACGACGACGATGTTGCACCACGTCGACGTCGATGACGACGACGACGACGATGTTGCACCAACGTCGACGACGAAAAACGACGACGACGGTGACGACAGTATACCACGTCGACGACGAACGACGGTGACGACGTTGTACCACGTCGACGACGACGACGGCGACAACGTTGCACCACGTCGACGTCGACGACGAAGACGACGACGACGTTACACACGAGGATAACACAAGCTGAAATTGGTTGCATGTAGTCGATTACGCATAATTTCAAGTTATTGACTTCGAAGACTACTTCACATCTTCGAAGCTTCGATCCTTAATTCGTAATAAAAACGTTTTACCCACAAGTAAATCGTTTTCTGGAAAATGAGTGTAAACGGATAAACGTTTAACGTTTACACGTATATTCGATAAACAAAATAAAATCAGAGCCCTAAAATGAACGTCTCGGAGAACCGAGTTCTCGCGCTTTTGAAACCGGCTGCTTCGTCGCAGAACTCCACTCGCGCGGATTTTCATCCCGCGCGTTCTGTTCTTTGTGCGTTATGCGCGTCTCGCACGCTCGTTCGCCGCGTTAACGACCACCGTGTTGTCGGCCGCTGATGCGAACTGAATCGATTTAAATTCGTGGAAGAAGGATCGGTGCGACGCGAGCAGTCGCGCGGAATTTTATTCGCGAGGCTTTATTGTGCGCCTCTCTCGGAATTATTTTACAGATAACGCGATTACACGATGGTAGCGCCTTTTATGCGCTCGGATATCCAGAGTATGTCGGGCGACACGATCGCGCGGTGCTCGATTCGATCTTCTCTCCTTCTTCCACGCGCTATCACGTCTCTTCGTCCCTTTCGTAGCGCGCGGAATATTAAAACGGAAAGGGAAGTTGCAAATTGCGTCTTTACAGTTTGCCTGGACGTGGCAGTCACGAGGTTTATGGTTATAAATTTCGCCAGCGTCCGCTCCGAGCGACATTTCGCATCGTTGGTCTATATTATCGACTCTTTCTCGATTTATCGACGCATCGAAATATCGCTCGGAAGGACCGCTGGGGCAGGAATTTATATACGAATAAAGCACCTCGTGACTGCCACGTCAGGCAGACTGTAAAGACGCAATTTGCAACTTCCCTTCCGTTTTAATATTCCGCGCGCTACGAAGGACGAAGAGACGTGATAGCGCGTGGAAGAAGGAGAGAGATCGAATCGAGCACGCGCGATCGTGTTCGCCCGACATACTCTGGATATCCGAGCGCATAAAGGCGCTACCATCGTGTAATCGCGTTATCTGTAAATAATTCCGAGACGAGGCGCACAATAAAGCCTCGCGAATAAAATTCCGCGCGACTGCTCGCGTCGCACCGATCCCTTCTTCCACGAAATTTAAATCGATTCAGTTCGCATCAGCGGCCGACAACACGGTGGTCGTTAACGCGGCGAACGAGCGTGCGAGACGCGCATAACGCCACAAGAACAGAACGCGCGGGGATGAAAATCCGCGCGCAGTGGAGTTCTGCGACGAAGCAGGCCGGTTTCAAAAGCGCGAGAACTCGGTTCTCTCCGAGACGTTCATTTTAGGGCTCTGATTTTATTTTGTTTATCGAATTACGTGTAACGTTAAACGTTTATCCGTTTACACTCATTTCCAGAAAAACGTTTACTTGTGGGTAAACGTTTATTATACGAATTAAGGATCGAAGCTTCGAAGATGTGAAGTAGTCTTCGAAGGTCAATAACTTGAAATTATGCGGTAATCGACTACATGCAACCAATTTCAGCTTGTGTTATCCTCGTGGTGTAACGTCGTCGTCGTCTTCGTCGTCGACGTCGACGTGGTGCAACGTTGTCGCCGTCGTCGTCGTCGACGTGGGTACAACGTCGTCACCGTCGTCGTCGTCGACGTGGTATACTGTCGTCACCGTCGTCGTCGTTTTCGTCGTCGACGTGTGCAACATCCGTCGCGTCGTCGTCATCGACGTCGACGTGGTGCAACATCGTCGTCGTCGTCGTCATCGACGTCGACGTGGTGCAACGTTGTCGTCGTCGACGTGGTGTACTGCCATCGTCGACGTGGTGCAACGTCGTCGTCGTTTTCGTCGTCGACGTGGTGCAACATCGTCGTCGTCGTCGTCGTTGACGTCGACGTGGTATACTGTCGTCACCGTCGTCGTCGTCGACGTGGTATACTGGTCGTCACCGTCGTTGTCGTCGACGTGGTGTACTGTCATCGTCGACGTGGTGCAACGTCGTCGTCGTTTTTGTCGTCGACGTGGTGCAACATCGTCGTCATCGTCGTCTTCGTCGTCGACGTGGTGCAACATCGTTGTCGTCGTCGTCGTCGACGTCGACGTGGTGTAACGTTGTCGCCGTCGTCGTCGTCGACGTGGGTACAACGTCGTCACCATCGTCGTCGTCGACGTGGTGTACTGTCGTCACCGTCGTCGTCGTCGACGTGGTGTACTGTCACGTCGACGTGGTGCAACGTCGTCGTCGTTTTCGTCGTCGACGTGGTGCAACATCGTCGTCATCGTCGTCCGTCGTCGTCGACGTGGTGTACTGTGTCGTCGACGTGGTACAACGTCGTCGTCGTCGTCGACTTGGTGTAACGTCAATGACAAGCCAATGACGAGCCAATGAAATTAAAAATAAGAGGTGGAGAAAAATGTTTACTTGTAGAAAAATGTTTATACGTAAGGCGCGATTATAAACAGATAAACGTTTAATATACGTGTAAACGTTTTCCGTTTATACGTATAATAGCGAGCCCTAGTTCATTTTATTCATCGAAGATAACAATAATTTTTTTATGCTTCTCCGGAGAATTCTCTCGGATTTCAAATCGTTCCTAGCACCTCAGGTAGGACACTTCGAGACCGATCTGCACCTATGGCTTTGTACGTTTCAATCCGCCACTGCGCGCGAGACGATTCCTCACGACGGAGGTTTCACGCGCGCGCCATAAACTACCCCCCGTGCGACGAATTTGTAACGTTTATTAGCGGGATGAGCAGTAGAGCGATGTGTCCGATGCGACCGAGGAGCTACTTTGTGCGCCTTTTAATGGGCCCGACTTTGTTCTCGCGCGAGGCCCCCCGTTAGAAGCGGTTATTCATCCGGCGGAGATTTATGCCCCGATGCCTGCACGGCAGGAAGAGATATTGTACATACGAAGTGCCACCTTTATGATCGGTTCTGTTACAAAGTTGACTCTTTATGCCGCGACTCACAAAGACGGGATACTGAAGAGGGATGCCTGTAAAGGAGCGTCTTGATTTGATGCCCGGCGAACGCGGAAATCTCACGACGATGCTTCGACAACGATGCTCTCCACGACGAACGATTAATGGAGACATGAGAATTGTTCAGGGCAAATAATTGAAAGAAATCGTTTTAATACACATAATGCCTTAAACGCGAGAGATTTTTAGTCAATATTATTAACATCCCTAATTTGCTAGTGAACGATTTTCCTGCTTTGATTCTAATTAATTCTTTTGCTGATCGAACAGCGATTACTAACTATGGCAATGTAGGTCACTGGCGTTTCGCATTTTAGCAATTAGAATCATGTTATTCACTTACCGTTTTAGCTCGTTATATTAAAGATACGATTTTCCAAGCATAAAAATAAAAAGTAATTTATACAAAAAAGATATTTATATTTAGTTTACACGCCATTTCATGAATGACTATAGTTGTTAAGAGCGAAAGGGTTAACGCGGGAGGCAAAGTTGCAATAAAAAAGAAATAATCATGTATTGTATATCTTTTTTAATAGAAAGAAGGAAGCCACTGCATTTAAAGATTACTATTGCGCGATAAGTACACCGTTGCGCGGGGCAATTACTTCCCGCCGAAAATGCGGGGCCGACGTGCAAAACACGCGTGCGAAATCTCGCACTTTGCACCCCATAATTACGCGATCCGTGGAATCCATTAGCGGCGTTAACGCATCCAGGTGCGAAAACGCGAATCGCCGCCCGATGTAATCGCCACCGCGCACGGACCGCGGCCGAATCCAGAAAAAATTAATCCGATCAGATTAGCCGGACCATTGTAATTATGTGCGAAGCGTTAACGCGGCAAGTACTCCCATCCGCTCGAGCTGAATGAGCGGTTTGCCTCCCTTTCTCTTTCTTTCTTTCTTTCTGCCTCTCTCTCTTTCCCTTTTGAGCCCCGCAAATTCGCCAAATAATCGACGGATTAAATCGAGCCCGAGCGTTATCGCGTAGAAAATTACGAGAGCCAGAAAAACGCTGTTTTAATCTTTAATCTTTAATGCTGTGTAAGTTTCTCTCGGTATCTGTGTACGATCTAAAATTCATTCAATCTTAAAGTAAATTTCGCGATACGAAAGACGTAAAAAGAGAACGCTCGTTTCGAAAATGTAGATTATACATGATCGCGGGGCGTTCGAAACGTTAATCGAAACGTTTTATTCTTTATATTGGGTCATTAAGTATGAAACTTTACAAATGTAAAAGCGCCATCTTTAACATTTGTTATCTCAAATTTGGCGCCAGACGTCAGTATCAGGTTAGGTTAGTGTGATAGATGTATGTTCGCTCTTCAAATGTCATATTTGTTCAAATATCTTCATTAGTTTTATTGGTGGATTCTTTTTTATAGAACTATGGAAAAGTCCAAAATTCGTGTGATTTATGAATATGAGTTCCGCCGTGGAACCACAGGGTCGGAGACAGCTCGTAATATCAACGCTGTATTTGGTGAAGGTTCAACTACTAAAGCAACGGTGGGCAATTGGTTCAAAAACTTCAGAGATGGAGATTTCAGCCTCGCTAATGAGCCACGTGGAAGACCAAAGACGAAGGTGGATAATGATCACTTGAGAGCCGTAGTAGAGTCCGATCCATCTCAAAGTACACGTGAATTGGCATCGATATTCAATGTTTCCATACCCACCATATTGGTTCATTTAGCTGCAATTGGTAAGATAAAGAAGTTGGACAAATGGGTCCCGCACGAATTGACCGATGCGCAGCAGGCGCAACGTCTAGAGGCTTCCCTTTCTTTGCTTTCCCGTCACAAAAATGAATCTTTTTTTAATCGAATTGTGACCTGCGATGAAAAGTGGATACTCTACGACAATCGTAAACGCTCACATCAGTGGTTGAACGCTGATGAACCACCGAGACATCACGCGAAACCCAACATTACACAGAAGAAGCTTATGGTGACTGTTTGGTGGTCCAGGTCAGGTGTTATCTACTACAACTTTATGAAACCTGGTACATCGATAACGGCTGAAGTATATTGCAAGCAACTAGACGAAATGATGCAACAACTTGCTATTAAACAACCGAAATTGGTCAATCGGTCAATGCCAATCCCGTTGCATGATAATGCTCGACCGCACACTGCACGACTGACCGTGGCAAAGCTACGGGAGTTGGAATTGGAAACTCTCCGTCATCCACTATATTCACCAGATCTATCACCTACCGACTATCACTTCTTCCGGAATTTGGACAACTTGTTGGTGGGAAAATTCTTCAATTCTCAACAGGCAGTCGAATCAGCCTTCCGCGACTTCATCGATTCCCGTACTCCTGGCTTCTATAGTAGAGGCATAGACCAACTACCACTAAAATGGCAGAAGTGTGTAAATAACATGGGCGCATACTTCGATTGAAAATAAATCATGTCCATGTGCCAAAAACTGCAAAAGTTTATGTTCTATTTGTAAAGTTTCATACTTAATGACCCAATATGAATATGAGTTCCGCCGTGGAACCACAGGGTCGGAGACAGCTCGTAATATCAACGCTGTATTTGGTGAAGGTTCAACTACTAAAGCAACGGTGGGCAATTGGTTCAAAAACTTCAGAGATGGAGATTTCAGCCTCGCTAATGAGCCACGTGGAAGACCAAAGACGAAGGTGGATAATGATCACTTGAGAGCCGTAGTAGAGTCCGATCCATCTCAAAGTACACGTGAATTGGCATCGATATTCAATGTTTCCATACCCACCATATTGGTTCATTTAGCTGCAATTGGTAAGATAAAGAAGTTGGACAAATGGGTCCCGCACGAATTGACCGATGCGCAGCAGGCGCAACGTCTAGAGGCTTCACTTTCTTGCTTTCCCGTACAAAGTACAGCTGAGCAGCAACTGTAGCGACGTTGAATCCGCGTTTCGAAACAACCCGCCACGCCCATGCTCTTGAATAGCATCAAGTAGACGTCGTGTGTCTTTTAACTCTAATTACCACCTCGACATCTGCTTTTACGACTCTAGCTCGTCCATTAATTTCCATCTCGGGCAGATGCGTTTGTCTCTCCGCCTGCGCCAAACGATAAATCATAGGCAGCGAAAATAGTTTTCTACGGTCCCCGATTTTTACATTTCCTCTTATTCTGGTCGTGTTATTTCTCAGACGGATCCCCTTTCTGTCATATTAAAAATTCCTCGGAAATCTTAAGGGGGGAGCCTGCTTTAGAACGCTGAAAATAAGGTATATTTTACGAATTGTTTTTGGAGAAACTATACAGCGGATCATTATAAAACTTTGATGCATTTATTGGTACATGTTTAAAGATAAAAAAATTATTTTTTGATTTGAATATATCGCTTGTAGAGGTCGTCCTGGAGAAATCTTAGTGCAGCCGCGTCGCCGGCATTGCAAATTGGTCAGCATTCTCCTGCCTCCGAATTTCGTCTAAACTGAAAAATTGAAATATGTTCTCGTTATTTATGAATTCCCATCGTCGATGAACCAAAGAGAGAAGAAAAATGTTGAAAAGTGCCAAAATGGTGGAGCTTAGAACACAAAAGTACGATTTTTAGGCAAAGTTTTTGAACTTTTTCATGCAAAAATAATTGTTTAACTTAATGTTTTTATGAATATTAAAGGTTCATCGACGATGGGAATTCATAAATAACGAGAAAATATTTCAATTTTTCAGTTTGGATGAAATTTGGAGGCGGGAGAATGCTCACCAATTTACAATGCCGGCTGCACTAAGATGCCTCCAGGACGACCTCTACAGGCGATATATTCAAATCAAAAAATAATTTTGTTTATCTTTAAACATGTACTAATAAATGCATCAAAGTTTTATAATGATCCGCTGTATAGTTTCTCCAAAAAAATTCGTAAAATTATACCGTATTTTCAACGTTCTAAAGCAGGCTCCCCCCTTAATGCAACACAAGAAATTATCGTATTTCATATGACAATCACAATTATGCAGTTACAATCTATCCATCTCTCTCTCTCCCTCTGTCTTTCTATCACAATCTTTTTTAGACCTCAAGACAATAGCACACAAAAGATGAAGTTATGCGCTCGTTGCGAATCGACGAAGAATCGCGATGGCAAACATCTCATCCCGTCAGTGCTGGATCGAATTTTTGTTCTATGGGCAGCAAACATTTTTGTTCGTTCGAAGAAGTGGCTCCTTGAATGGATCCGCTTAACGAGCGATCGCGACCGCTCTTCCGCCCTCAAACACGGCGAAAGGAACACTCTCGGAGTCCGGGCAACAATGGATCCTCATCGTTCCCTCTTGTGATCCGATGTACGTTTGACGGACGTGAAGATAGCCAGCCTTTCTTCGACCTCGAGCGTCTGCATAGCGAAGCCTTTTTTTATGAAGTATCAATGAGATATCACCTGCTTGAGATATCAACCTCGAAACATTGACGCTATTCGAGCAACATCAGCGATATGCGATACCTACCATATTCATCGTAACGTGAATAGCAAAATAAGCACAATATGAAATCATCTATGTGAACGTATCCCGGTCTCATCCACTAAACCAACAAACATCAATACTTTTAATTTGAATATACCTAGTACTATATCGATAGAGGAAAGTCCCCGATTATGAGATACCATATCGATTTTGCCGAATGTAAGGAAATCTATAGGCAGAATTTCTAAATGTAATACGTTCTCTTGAAGAGAATTTAATAAGCTTTAGGTTGGTGAAATGAAAAATCTAATTTAAATATTATTTTTTCTGAAAATTAAAAACTTTGAAAAAAGAGCTTAACGCAGGATCGAGAAAGTGTGCTCCTAATATAAGATACCTCGAGAAATCGGTGTTAAAAGTGCAAAATACATCAGTATTGCAATTAAAAAACTTTATTAAATAGTTTTATAAAAATACTGCTGCCACAGCCTTCGCCAAATCTTCACGATTCCACTGTCGACGCTTCCTCGTATCTCTAACCTCCATAGTCAGATTCTATAAAAATTAAATACACAAAAATTCGTATTAACTTTTCTTTAACCTTAACGTAGTATTTCCTTTCTTTTTATTACACTACATACTCTTCATATTCGAGCAATAATTATCTCATATTAAGAGTACCCTGAATATCTCATTATACGAGCCACGCGCCCAGCGGTTCCGCGATCATGAAATCTAACCTCTACAATTAAGCAATTCAACAAATCGCGTATTTTCCTGTTACTACGATTCTACTCTATCATTGCATACTGAATGTATTGCCAAACATTTCTTTATTATATAATAAACAAGGTTTAAAGACTAACCTCAAGGCAATAACGAACAATGAATTTTTCACTAAATACATTTTACACCAAGAGTAATAAGATCATGGTGGAACTAAGAGATAGTGCTCACTAGTTTAGCAGAAACCCCATTATCTCATATTAGGAGCATATCTCATAATAGGGGATTCTCTATATATTATAATTACAATATGATGATTATAAATAATTATTTGTTAAAGAAGAAAGCGAGATTACGACACAAATCTGGGCACAGCGCAACAGCATGAGCACATAAATATCACGGGTTGCACATTATACGATCGCGTTAAGCAGACGATCTTGTTAGAAGGCGAGGAATTTGTTCGAGTAACGAGGCGAACGTTAGCAGCATCGATCAGCCCTGCCTAACAGGGTTAAGGCAGCCGAAATACGTGCGTATTTCATTCCAGGCGTCCGCCCTGTCCGGCGTGAATTTATTAAACAGCTCTTAATGCGGTGCGCCTAGTAACGTGAAACAAACGAGCGTGGTCGGCTACTCGATACCCGTTCGTACGCCCACACGCTCGTCGCTCGCCTCTGCCGAGGCGGTTTCACGAACGAACGAACGCTTCGTCGACTTCCACCAAGCGGCGACACGCGCACCGAAGTGAGATATCCAAGATAGGCCGAGCGAGATCGGCGCGAGATCCTCCGCCAGAGCCACCGGTCATTCTTTACCCCATAAAAGGCGCGATAGCACCGCGTCGAGAAATACGGAAGCCAAGTACGGCGGCTAAGTAATCCGCCCACGCATCCGGGATCTTAATTCATATCCACTCCCTATCTCGTCCCGGAACGACCTGACACGAAAAACTGAGCACCACAGGTCGACTTCTGAATTCCTCGTCGTTAAGTATCGACGTCGAGTGTCGAGAAGGAACGACACAGTCTCGAGTATGCACGTACAGATTCAACAATAAATATCACTTTGAAATAAAAGGAGAAGAATGCGATTCAGAAGTGATAAATTGATAGAATCTGCGCACTTAGCAGGCGGGAGACGATAACGAGGAGGAGACGTGCTCGTTGACATTCTGATGTTTTCGATAGTCGTTCGTCAGAGACCGTCTCTTTGAGACTCCTCTTAGAACTCAGACCCAAAGAATGCTCCTACACGTCCGTCCGACATATTGACGTATGGCGTTATCGATCGACGCTCGCGTCTCTCGGCCACGAATCTCCCGCTTTTAGGACGCGAGAGAATCTCCCGGACCGTGACGACCCTGGCTGATCCCGAGACAGTGACAATGGTCCCCGACTCCTAACCGGAATCCCGCGCAAGCTTATCGTGCTTTCTATCACGGGGTAGACATCTATAATTTATTTCTTGCACCCTTCTAGACTACTTCGAGGCTACTTAAGCCATCAGGAATAATTAGATTTCTAGGAAAGGCCGCGCAGAATCGCCGCGTCATCGCGTATACGTTACTTCTACAGGGACAGGTCAGCAGTGCTCGCTTTTTGTCCTTGCTAAGCTCTAATCACCGCTGCCCATCGTGGCCTCTGATTGAAACAATTTCTTTCTGTTTCAGTTCTCATCCTCTCGGATCGAGTTTATGCAGTTAGGAGGAAACACGTAAAAAGGCGAGCCTTGAGAGGAGAAGAGAGTTGCGTCGCCGAAAGGGCATAAATCCCTCGTTTACAATGCCGGTCTGCGCGGCACACGTGTCCGCTCGAGTGAACTTTGCCGCGCGGATGAATGAAACTCTTTGACGAACGTGTTCTGCTCGGTCGACAGGCAGGCAGGCAGGCGGAGGCTCGTCTGGCCTTCCGTTCTGGGTTATCGTCGTCACGCCGGTGCCAGTTGTCGTCGTTGGTGTTCCCGACTTTTTCTCGCCGAGAAAGAGGGAGACAGAGAGTGCCGCCATAAACAGTAGGCCCGATTATTAACGCGCTTTGCGCCACCGTGGCACAGATCCTGCCACCTCCGTTTCCGGCATTGATTAAGCGTTCGCGTCACAACGTTACTAGTGTAAGAGGCGAAAAATAACTAGGAGACTGCTTTAGATTTGAACTCGAACTCTCCGGGACCCCTGGTTCACACGCCTAGGTCTTAGGCTGTACGGTCAATACTCCTACTGTTGTGATCAACTTGTTTTCATTCCGATCCTCTATACGACCTGTCAGTCTCGACTATCTTTCCAGATCTTACAGCTCGGCCAGCCTGACATTACATTCGTCCCCGAATGTCTACAAATCGTCGGTTCACTCCACTTGAGTCCCTCCCAACCTCCATTTTTGGTTCACTCTTCTGAGTCCCTCCCAATCTCCATGTTGGTTCACTCCTCTGAGTCCTTCCCAACTCCATGTTGGTTCACTCCTCTGAGTCCGTCCCGACCTCCATGTTCAGGCTTCACTACCGGCCAGCTGCTTCTCAACTCCCTCCTCTCCGAGGGGTAGCGAATGAATCTCCACTGTCTTCGAGGGGTAGCGGATTTTATCCCACTTCTGAATTGTAAGAGGCGAAAAATAACTAGGAGACTACCTTAGATTTGAATTCGAACTCTCCGGGATCCCTGGTTCACACGCCTAGGTCTTAGGCTGTACGGCCAATACTCCTACTGTTGTGATCAACTTGTTTTCATTCCGATCCTTTATGCGACCTGTCAGTCTCGACTATCTTTCCAGATCTTACAGCTCGGCCAGCCTGACATTACATTCGTCCCCGAATGTCTCCAAATCGTCGGTTCACTCCACTTGAGTGCCTCCCAACCTCCATTTTTGGTTCATTCTTCTGAGTCCCTCCCAACATCCATTTTTGGTTCACTCTTCTGAGTCCCTCCCAACCTCCATGTTGGTTCACTCCTCTGAGTCCTTCCCAATCTCCATGTTGGTTCACTCCTCTGAGTCCTTCCCAATCTCCATGTTGGCTCACTCCTCTGAGTCCGTTCCGACCTCCATGTTCAGGCTTCACTACCGGCCAGCTGCTTCTCAACTCCCTCCTCTCCGAGGGGTAGTGGATTTTATCCCACTTCTGAATTGTAAGAGGCGAAAAATAACTAGGAGACTACCTTAGATTTGAACTCGAACTCTCCGGGATCCCTGGTTCACACGCCTAGGTCTTAGGCTGTACGGCCAATACTCCTACTGTTGTGATCAACTTGTTTTCATTCCGATCCTTTATGCGACCTGTCAGTCTCGACTATCTTTCCAGATCTTACAGCTCGGCCAGCCTGACATTACATTCGTCCCCGAATGTCTCCAAATCGTCGGTTCACTCCACTTGAGTGCCTCCCAACCTCCATTTTTGGTTCACTCTTCTGAGTCCCTCCCAACCCCCATGGTGGTTCACTCCTCTGAGTCCTTCCCAATCTCCATGTTGGCTCACTTCTCTGAGTTCGTCCCGACTTCCATGTTCAGGCTTCACTACCGGCCAGCTGCTTCTCAACTCCCTCCTCTCCGAGGGGTAGTGGATTTTATCCCACTTCTGAATTGTAAGAGGCGAAAAATAACTAGGTTACTGCCTTAGATTTGAACTCGAACTCTCCGGGATCCCTGGTTCACACGCCTAGGTCTTAGGCTGTACGGTCAATACTCCTACTGTTGTGATCAACTTGTTTTCATTCCGATCCTCTATACGACCTGTCAGTCTCGACTATCTTTCCAGATCTTACAGCTCGGCCAGCCTGACATTACATTCGTCCCCGAATGTCTCCAAATCGTCGGTTCACTCCACTTGAGTGCCTCCCAACATCCATTTTTGGTTCACTCTTCTGAGTCCCTCCCAACATCCATTTTGGTTCACTCTTCTGAGTCCTTCCCAATCTCCATGTTGGTTCACTCCTCTGAGTCCTTCCCAATCTCCATGTTGGCTCACTCCTCTGAGTCCGTCCCGACCTCCATGTTCAGGCTTCACTACCGGCCAGCTGCTTCTCAACTCCCTCCTCTCCGAGGAGTAGTGGATTTTATCCCACTTCTAAATTGTAAGAGGCGAAAAATAACTAGGAGACTGCCTTAGATTTGAACTCGAACTCTCCGGGATCCCTGGTTCACACGCCTAGGTCTTAGGCTGTACGGCCAATACTCCTACTGTTGTGATCAACTTGTTTTCATTCTGATCCTCTATACGACCTGTCAGTCTCGACTATCTTTCCAGATCTTACACTAGGAACAGAGAACTGACGACGTAACTCGTTAACTCTAAAGCCAGAGAAGGGAAACGTATTATATCAGCAACGTCGTTGCGAGATCGCCAACCCAATTTCGACGAACGACATCGTTCGGCCCTCCTCCGATTGCTTTCATCTGGAAACTGTACGTGACTTTCACGTAATCAGGACACTTCGCTTCTTGTCGAAAGAAGTAGTTTTCGTAGTTTTGTCTCATGCTACTATCTCGTCGATGTCTTCGACCAATTGTTCGCGTCTCATCTCGCTCGTTGAAAGCCCGGAGCTTCCGCGCGTTGGCACATTGAAGGGAAGCAGTGCAACGGCTGTCGTTAATGAACAAACGACCGACATGACGCACTGCTGAAGTCGGCGCAGCATCTTTTATTCATTTCACAACAAGGAGCGAAACATGGACAAGGCCTTTTCGCCGCGTGCACAGCGTACGCCGGCTACCCACGTGCACCTCTGCCATACTGCGTTTCCGGTTAGTTAAATGTTATAACGCCGCGGCTGTGGAATCCCTCGCGCCCGCTATCGCGATTTCCTGTCTGTGATCTGCTGCTTTCCCCTCGCGCGCCGGATCACGCCCTGGAGTCTCCTTCTTCATCGCATCGCGAGTCCATCTTCGCAGTAAAGCCGAGATTCCTTGCAGCTCTCTCGATCTCCAAACGAAACGTCATCGTGGAATATAAATTTGTGGAATTCCTGATGCCGCCGTGAACCTTTGCCGTGTGAGTCCTTTTTCAATCGCGGACGCATTTACTTAATTGCAACTTCGAGAAGTGAGTGGCGGAACGACGATGAAAAACCTCGATAACTAATCACGAATCCGCTCGCGTTATTACGTTTTTGTTCCATTCTCTCTCGCTCTTTCTCTCTCTTCTTTTTTCTTTCTCTGACCCAATTCGTTTTAACTGCCCTGGTAGATTCGATTACCCGAATTATGCACGGATACTCTGATCGAGCGGTCCGCGACCGGATCCATTAGTAATCTCGATCTGGATCATCGGTTTCTCCGCCCACCGGAACGTCTCGTAGTTAAGTAAAAAGGGCGATTCTGTCGCGATGCTGAAGCCGGCGTCGATGAGATAAACGCAGGAAATCGTTAAAGATGAGGGACTAGAGATGTACTTTAGTCTTACAATTTAGATATATTTAGATCGAGAGAAGAAGGAAATCGATTTCCGGGAGAGTGTAATGTACCGCAATTTACTGTAGAGAATAGAAATGACAATAGCGCCGAATAATCTCAAACTGACTCTCAAGATTATCGGCGTACGTTGTTTGTCATGCGTGCTCACTTATCTCAGCTTTAGATATAAGCTAAGCACTCGACTTCCAAGTGTCCAGCAAACAGTATGAGACAGAGAGAAAGAAAAAGAGAGAGGAGCATACCCAGGAGCGACGTGTAAAATAATTTCATGCTGCATTCTTAATATTAGCCCTTTGTAGAAGTAACATATAATTCACAATTTTAATTTAATAATTTCTCAACCTTATAAAAAGATTTTGAAATCTTACACCCTCAGAAAGGATTTCTGATAACAAGACGAAAAATATTCTTCACTAATTTAATCGTATTACAAGTATAAAAAATATGAAAATAAAACAATTTTTAATTTAAGGGGGGAGCCTGCTTTAGAACGTTGAAAATAAGGTATAATTTTACGAATTTTTTTGGAGAAACTATACAGCGGATCATTATAAAACTTTTATGCATTTATTAGTACATGTTTAAAGATAAAAAAATTATTTTTTCATTTGAATATATCGCCTGTAGAGGTCGTCCTGGAGGCATCTTAGTGCAGCCGGCATTGTAAATTGGTGAGCATTCTCCCGCCTCCAAATTTCATCCAAACTGAAAAATTGAAATATTTTCTCGTTATTTATGAATTCCCATCGTCGATGAACCTTTAATATTCATAAAAACATTAAATTAAACAATTATTTTTGCATGAAAAAGTTCAAAACCTTTGCCTAAAAATCGTACTTTTGTGTTCTAAGCTCCACCATTTTGGCACTTTTCAACTTTTTTCTTCTCTCTTTGGTTCATCGACGATGGGAATTCATAAATAACGAGAAGATATTTCAATTTTTCAGTTTAGACGAAATTTGGAGGCAGGAGAATGCTCACCAATTTGCAATGCCGGCTGCACTAAGATGCCTCCAGAACGACCTCTACAGGCGATATATTCAAATCAAAAAATAATTTTTTTATCTTTAAACATGTACTAATAAATGCATCAAAGTTTTATACTGATCCGCTGTATAGTTTCTCCAAAAACAATTCGTAAAATATACCTTATTTTCAGCGTTCTAAAGCAGGCTCCCCCCTTAAATCAGTAATTTCTATTCTTCTCTCTCGAATTAAATAAGATTGTCTTACTGTCTTGAGACAAGAGTAACATATACAAATTTATGCTTATATATTCTTGTATGTAGAATAATTTGATATTAGCGCCACTTTATAGTAGGCTTTGTCGATGTCGACGCATCATTTTCTCACGGTCGCTCGTCGACTCGGCGCTTCTGCGTCCTTTATTCGGATAAAACGGCCAATATTTATGTGTTGCAATCGAAAATCGGGAAAGTGTTTCTGTTATTTACAATGAATAAGTGCAATACTCTACAAGAGATATTAAAAGATATGGAAATGTAAGTAAGTATATACAATATACTTACTCGAGAAATAAGATTCGAGATAAGACATTTCCATACCTTTTAATATTTCTTGTAGAGTATTGCACTTATTCATTGTAAATAACAGAAACACTTTCCCGATTTTCGATTGCAACACATAAATATTGGCCGTTTTGTGCAGATTCTACAAATTCTCTTAGAAGAATAGAATAAGATGTCTTTTAGATCTCACAATATTCTGAAATCAAGAATATTTTGAACTTGCTAGAAATTTGTATCTAAATCCTTCTGAGAAAATTAATGAGATAGCACCAAGATTATTTGAATCTAGATTTTCGAATTTTCTATTCAAGATTAAAATATGCTTCTTTTCAATAATAAATATGATTGTCGCTATAACGATCTTATTTTATGATAGATTAAAGAGTAATAGCATTAAGTCCAGAAATCTTTCTTGTGGGTGTAGCGAGAGGGTTGACAATCGTCGTGTACCAGTTATAAAAGACACTGGTCACGTAATCGCGTAAACTATGCCTAAACAAAACAGGAGGACAAAACAGTTTAATCAAACAAGCTTGAAGTTATGATCGATGCCAATGGTAAGTATGAAAATGGAAGGCCAAGTGATAATCAATGATTACATCGCGATTAATCCGTGCACCCTCAGAAAGGATTTCTGATAACAAGACGAAAAATATTCTTGACTAATTTAATCGTATTACAAGTATAAAAAATATGAAAATAAAACAATTTTTATTTAAATCAGTAATTTCTATTCTTCTCTCTCGAATTAAATAAGATTGTCTTACTGTCTTGAGACAAGAGTAACATGTACAAATTTATGCTTATATATTCTTGTATGTAGAATAATTTGATATTAGCGCCACTTTATAGTAGGCTTTGTCGATGTCGACGCATCATTTTCTCACGGTCGCTCGTCGACTCGGCGCTTCTGCGTCCTTTATTCGGATAAAACGGCCAATATTTATGTGTTGCAATCGAAAATCGGGAAAGTGTTTCTGTTATTTACAATGAATAAGTGCAATACTCTACAAGAGATATTAAAAGATATGGAAATGTAAGTAAGTATATACAATATACTTACTCGAGAAATAAGATTCGAGATAAGACATTTCCATACCTTTTAATATTCTTGTAAGTATTGCACTTATTCATTGTAAATAACAGAAACACTTTCCCGATTTTCGATTGCAACCATAAATATTGGCCGTTTTGTGCAGATTCTACAAATTCTCTTAGAAGAATAGAATAAGATGTCTTTTAGATCTCACAATATTCTGAAATCAAGAATATTTTGAACTTGCTAGAAATTTGTATCTAAATCCTTCTGAGAAAATTAATGAGATAGCACGAAGATTATTTTAATCTAGATTTTCGAATTTTCTATTCAAGATTAAAATATGCTTCTTTTCAATAATAAATATGATTGTCGCTATAGCGATCTTATTTTATGATAGATTAAAGAGTAATAGCATTAAGTCCAGAAATCTTTCTTGTGGGTGTAGCGAGAGGGTTGACAATCGTCGTGTACCAGTTATAAAAGACACTGGTCACGTAATCGCGTAAACTATGCCTAAACAAAACAGGAGGACAAAACAGTTTAATCAAACAAGCTTGAAGTTATGATCGATGCCAATGGTAAGTATGAAAATGGAAGGCCAAGTGATAATCAATGATTACATCGCGATTAATCCGTGCACCCTCAGAAAGGATTTCTGATAACAAGACGAAAAATATTCTTGACTAATTTAATCGTATTACAAGTATAAAAAATATGAAAATAAAACAATTTTTTATTTAAATCAGTAATTTCTATTCTTCTCTCTCGAATTAAATAAGATTGTCTTACTGTCTTGAGACAAGAGTAACATGTACAAATTTATGCTTATATATTCTTGTATGTAGAATAATTTGATATTAGCGCCACTTTATAGTAGGCTTTGTCGATGTCGACGCATCATTTTCTCACGGTCGCTCGTCGACTCGGCGCTTCTGCGTCCTTTATTCGGATAAAACGGCCAATATTTATGTGTTGCGATCGAAAATCGGGAAAGATTTACAATGAATAAGTGCAATACTCTACAAGAAATATTAAAAGATATGGAAATGTAAGTAAGTATATACAATATACTTACTTGAGAAATAAGATTCGAGATAAGACATTTCCACTTATTCATTGTAAACAACAGAAACACTTTCCCGATTTTCGATTGCAACACATAAATATTGGCCATTTTGTGCAGATTCTACAAATTCTCTTACAAGAATAGAATAAGATGTCTTTTAGATCTCACAATATTCTGAAATCAAGAATATTTTGAACTTGCTACAAATTTGTATCTAAATCCTTCTGAGAAAATTAATGAGATAGCACCAAGATTATTTAAATCTAGATTTTCGAATTTTCTATTCAAGATTAAAATATGCTTCTTTTCAATAATAAATATGATTGTCGCTATAGCGATCTTATTTTATGATAGCGAGTCATGTCTGTTGATCAGTTCATCCGTGCGGATTTAACAGCTCACAGTACACTATCCACCAAATAAGAGGCATACTTTTGAACCGTGAATATTGCGTCTCGGAGTGGATGTTGATGGTTCGCCTGAATCCACCCATGATTTTCCGCGTTTGGATTATCAAAAAGATCCATTTTCATCCCCAGTAACAATCCGAGACAAAGGACTCTTCTTTTTTTGCCTGGCGATCAACGAAATGCAAATGTTCAAATGGCACTTTCCGATAATTCATGTCGAACCCATTTCCCTTCTTTCTTAATTTTTCCATTTCATGTAAATGTTTGGTAACTGTTGTACGATCAACATTTAATGCTCTGGCAAGAGATGGATTCCACCACGATAAAATGACTCTTCTTTTCAGTTGATCCATTCGTCGACGAATTTTCGCACTCTTTCGAAATTATGAAGTTGTGGA
>NC_039518.1:2916944-2935122 GCF_003672135.1 Ooceraea biroi | reverse complement strand
ATTAAAGCGAGTAATAGCATTAAGTCCAGAAATCTTTTTTGTGGTGTATTATCATTAGAGATTCACACAATATTAACATCAAATATCTATTGCAATGTACAAAGTGTAAATATGTCTCTGTAAGCGGCAATTAGTTCGGCTGTTTGGCGCGTCGCAAAATGTCTGCGTTATCCTTTCAGAGCAAATATGTTATCCTCTAAAGCGTCTTGCATCCACCGGAACAAATAATAATCGCATGGAGCAATGTCCGGAGAATACGCGGGGTGCGGTAAGACTTGCCATTCAAGCTCTAATAGTGTTTGTTCACTGATAACGCAACGCGAGGTCGAGCGTTGTCACGAAGAAGAATCACTTTCCATCGGTTACTCGCAATTGGTGGTCGTTTTTGGTCCAATGCTTGCTTCAACTTGTACAATTGGTGTCGATAACGATCAGTCGTGACAGTCTCGTGCGGATTTAACAGCTCACAGTACACTATCCCACCAAATAAAGAGCATTACTTTTGAACCGTGAATATTGCGTCTCGGAGTGGATGTTGATGGTTCGCCTGAATCCACCCATGATTTTCCGCGTTTGGGATTATCAAAATAGATCCACTTTTCATCCCCAGTAACAATCCGAGACAAAACTCTTTTTTTTTGCCTGGCGATCAACGAAATGCAAATGTTCAAATGGCACTTTCCGATAATTCATGTCGAACCCATTTCCCTTCTTTCTGAAGTTTTTCCATTTCATGTAAATGTTTGGTAACTGTTGTACGATCAACATTTAATGCTCTGGCAAGAGATGGATTCCACCACGATAAAATGACTCTTCTTTTCAGTTGATCCATTCGTCGACGAATTTTCGCACTTCTTCGAAGTTATGAAAGTGTGTATCCTCTAAAGCGTCTTGCATCCACCGGAACAAATAATAATCGCATGGAGCAATGTCCGGAGAATACGCGGGGTGCGGTAAGACTTGCCATTCGAGCTCTAATAGTGTTTGTTTCACTGATAACGCAACGTGAGGTCGAGCGTTGTCACGAAGAAGAATCACTTTCCGTCGTTTACTCGCAATTGGTGGTCGTTTTTGGTCCAATGCTTGCTTCAACTTGTACAATTGGTGTCGATAACGATCAGCCGTGACAGTCTCATGCGGATTTAACAGCTCACAGTACACTATCCCACCAAATACAGAGCATTACTTTTGAACCGTGAATATTGCGTCTCGGAGGGGATGTTGATGGTTCGCCTGGATCCACCCATGATTTTCTGCGTTTCGGATTATCAAAATAGATCCACTTTTCATCCCCAGTAACAATCCGAGACAAAGGACTCTTCTTTTTTTGCCTGGCGATCAACGAAATGCAAATGTTCAAATGGCACTTTCCGATAATTGATGTCGAACCCATTTCCCTTCTTTCTGAATTTTTCCCATTTCGTGTAAATGTTTGGTAACTGTTGTACGATCAACATTTAATGCTCTGGCAAGTTCTGAAGTGGATTGTGTTGGATTTTCGTGCAATAATGCTTGCAAATCTGCATTTTCAAGCTTTCTTGGTTGTCCCGAGCGTTCTTTGTCCTTCACATCAGTATCACGACTTTAAAGCGTCCAAACCAGTATTCACACGTCTTAATTGATGGTGATTCTGCGTCACCATAAGTTTCCACAAGAATTCTATAACCGTCAGCCGCAGTTTTCTTTTGATTAAAAAACAAAAGCAAAGCATGTCGAAAATGCTGTTTCGGAAGTTGCATTTTTACGATGATATAAACGCGACTGTTATTGCATCTATTGCTATAATGCTACTAAATGTCATGGATAATGTCAACACTGTAAGAAACAACAGTTATCGGAAACAGTTATTGGAACAAACTGACACTACAGCCATCTGTTGCAAAACCCTCAAAACTAAATCACACTCCTAATATATTCCGAAATTGTTGAAAATTCTTTGGCGATCTCCTCGTTTTCAGAAAACAAAACGTGAATATCTAGTTGTGCTGGCACTTATTTTCGATTCTATATAAGGACTCGTTTAATTAATTTGTACGTGCACATAATATACGTATTATGCATCATGCACCATCTCTCGTGACTTATACCCAAGTGTTTGCGAAAGAGAGCGGTCACTTAAAAATTGCGAGCTTGTCGGCCGATGGCACATATAGGCTCGTTCTTTCTCTCCGATCGGAGATGAAACCAAGGAAGCATGCAGTGTCGACGGTAGGTCGACGTGTGAAAGATCGAGCGGGATTCGTTCGTAACGACGAATAATCTCGCATGGGATAACACCTGCCGGATTGGCACTTGGCTGCGAGCCCAAAATCATTTCGACAGGATCAAGCCCCATCGGACTGCGACTTCCCTCTCGCATTCGCATTTTTCGCGTCCTCCTCCCGACGCTCCTGTCCACCTGCGCGCTGCTCGTCAATTCTTGCCACTCGTGACCTTTCCCCGCCGTCGTTCTTTCGTAAAAAGATGTCCTCGGGACTCGGGCCATCAGCATAAACCGAGTAGTTTTATGAGCCGTAGCGAGTAGACGCTATCGCGTTACATTTTCTTCAAACGCGACGTTACCCACTCCGCGCTGATTTCCGTTGCTGATCATCGTGAACTCGCCTCGACCCCGACTACGTTAAGAATTTCCACGATGATCCTTTTTTGTCGGGACTCTTCTTTTCCTTATCTCCCATCTGAAAAAGATGTAAAAAATATCTCCGTTAGAAAGAAACATCCGCAAGTGCACTGCCTTTGATAAGCTTTAATGAACTCAAATAATTGTGCTGTTTCCTTAATTTCATCACAGTATTGCTCTCAATATGTTTTTATACGTATTTTATATGGTCTCGGCGATATGGCTTAGCCAGCAATATATGTAACGATGTAAAATTTAAGGTTTCTTATCGATTATCGATTATTGATATATTAGTGAATTAATGCGTTGATCAGTTGCAAGCATCTTGTCGTTTCGAGTCTATTGAACCGTATACCGTATACTGTATTGAACAGGTTAAAGAAAAGTAACTTACCAAGTGTCGATGAGAGAGAGAGAGAGAGAGAGAGAGAGAGAGAGAGAGAGAGAGAGAGAGAGAGAAGCCGAATAAATTCAATATGAAAGCACTCAATATTCCGAGATGCTCGGCGTATTTTTCTTGCAGTTATATAAAACCAACAAAAAAGGGAAGGGAGAGGAAGAGGAGTATCTTTCGATGGCAACATAAAAAATAACGTGCGATTTAATATCGATTTCCGGATGACGTTTCGCGCCGCTAAAAAAGGCGTGGTTACGAGTACAATATCTCACGGAATCATTTGGCCGGTAGGTTTACGGGAGCCGGTCGTAAAGAGGGATCTTGACACATAGCCCGTAAAACCGAGTTAATTCGTCCCATAAAGGGAAACGCCTTCGTCGGCAGCAGCAGCTAACGCCCGTTTTTCTTGCATCCGTTCACATACGTTCCGATCGTCTCGGTTGGATTCCATCCTGTGAATCGATGAAATAGTTTTATGTATGCAAACGTGCCACGAATTTCGCTAATTTATATTACGCGATTTTCGGTGATCGCTTCGCAAGAAATATTGGGTTGGCCAAAAAGTAATTGCGTTTTTTTCCAATAGATGGACATACATGTCTTGAAATGTAACTAACTTCATTCTAAACCGCAAATTCATTATGTAGGTTAACAACTCACAGTTCAAGCTTGTTTTACAAAAAGAAAGTACACCATTTCGTTAACAATTGTTTGTTTGCCGTCGATTTCAAAATGGAAAATCGAAAACAACATTTTCCTCATATTTTGTTTTATTACTTCCGAAAAGGGAAAACCGCTGTGCAAGCTCATAAAAAGTTACGTGATGTATATGGCGAAGATGCTTTAAAACTGCGGCAGTGTCTAAATTGGTTTACTAAATTTCGATCTCGAGATTTTAATGTGAAAGATGCACCACGCTCAGGAAGGCCAATAGAAATTGATGATGACAAACTAAAGGCACTGATCGATTCCAATCGGCGTTTAACGACACGAGAGATTGCTGAGAATCTTAACATATCGAAATCGAGTGTTGAAAACCATTCAAAACGACTTGGATACATTAGTAAGCTCGATATTTGGGTACCACATGAGCTCAAAGAAATTCATCTCACTAAGCGTGTTGACATCTGCGATTCTCTTTTGAAACGTGAGGAAAATGATCCATTTTTGCAACGTATGATAACGGGCGACGAAAAATCGATCGTCTACAACAACGTCAAACGAAAAAGATCGTGGAGCAAGCGTGATGAACCTGCTCAAAGAACTTGAAAAGCAGATATTCACCAAAGAAAGATTATGCTGTCAGTCTGGTGGGACTTTAAAGGTATTGTGTATTTCGAGCTGCTTGCAAGGAATCAAACCATTAATTCAGAGGTATACTGTCGTCAACTGGATAAATTAAACGATGCCATCAAACGGAAACGTCGAGAATTGGTGAATCGCAAAGGTGTTGCGTTTCACCATGATAACGCTAGACCACGTACAAGTGTGGTCACTCGTGAAAAATTGTTGCAGCTTGGATGGGATGTGTTACCACATCCACCATATTCGCCAGACCTGGCACCATCAGATTGCCATTCGTTTCGTTCTTTGCAAAACGCCTTGAATGGTAAAACCTTTACTGCTGATGAGGATATCAAATCGTTCCTGGAATTGTTTTTTGCTGAAAAAGATAAGAATTTTTTTGAGCGCGGAATCTTGAAGTTGCCTGAGAAATGGCAAAAGATAATCAAACAAAATGGACAATATATTGTTTAATAAAGTTTTTGTTTCCCATGAAAAATTCGCCTTTTATTTATATAAAAAAAACGCAATTACTTTTTGGCCAACCCAATATATGGCGAAGATGCTTTAAAACTGCGGCAGTGTCAAAATTGGTTTACTAAATTTCGATCTGCAGATTTTAATGTGAAAGATGCACCACGCTCAGGAAGGCCAATCGAAATTGATGATGACAAACTAAAGGCACTGATCGATTCCAATCGGCGTTTAACGACACGAGAGATTGCTGAGAATCTTAACATATCGAAATCGAGTGTTGAAAACCATTCAAAACGACTTGGATACATTAGTAAGCTCGATATTTGGGTACCACATGAGCTCAAAGAAATTCATCTCACTAAGCGTGTTGACATCTGCGATTCTCTTTTGAAACGTGAGGAAAATGATCCATTTTTGCAACGTATGATAACGGGCGACGAAAAATGGATCGTCTACAACAACGTCAAACGAAAAAGATCGTGATGAACCTGCTGAAAGCACTTGAAAAGCAGATATTCACCAAAGAAAGATTATGCTGTCAGTCTGGTGGGACTTAGTATGTGTATTTTGAGCTGCTTGCAAGGAATCAAACCATTAATTCAGACGTATACTGTCGTCAACTGGATAAATTAAACGATGCCATCAAACGGAAACGTCGAGAATTGGTGAATCGCAAAGGTGTTGTGTTTCACCATGATAACGCTAGACCACGTACAAGTTTGGTTACTCGTGAAAAATTGTTGCAGCTTGGATGGGATGTGTTACCACATCCACCATATTCGCCAGACCTGGCACCATCAGATTACCATTTGTTTCGTTCTTTGCAAAACGCCTTGAATGGTAAAACCTTTACTGCTGATGAGGATATCAAATCGTTGTTGGAATTGTTTTTTGCTGAAAAAGATAAGAACTTTTTGAGCGCGGAATCATGAAGTTGCCTGAAAAATGGCAAAAGATAATCAAACAAAATGGACAATATATTGTTTAATAAAGTTTTTGTTTCCCATGAAAAATTCGCCTTTTATTTATATAAAAAAAACGCAATTACTTTTTGGCCAACCCAATATATGGCGAAGATGCTTTAAAACTGCGGCAGTGTCAAAATTGGTTTACTAAATTTCGATCTGGAGATTTTAATGTGAAAGATGCACCACGCTCAGGAAGGCCAATCGAAATTGATGATGACAAATAAAGGCACTGATCGATTCCAATCGGCGTTTAACGACACGAGAGATTGCTGAGAATCTTAACATATCGAAATCGAGTGTTGAAAACCATTCAAAACGACTTGGATACATTAGTAAGCTCGATATTTGGGTACCACATGAGCTCAAAGAAATTCATCTCACTGAGCGTATTGACATCTGCGATTCTCTTTTGAAACGTGAGGAAAATGATCCATTTTTGAAACGTATGATAACAGGCGACGAAAAATGGATCGTCTACAACAACGTCAAACGAAAAAGATCGTGATGAACCTGCTGAAAGCACTTGAAAAGCAGATATTCACCAAAGAAAGATTATGCTGTCAGTCTGGTGGGACTTAAGGTATTGTGTATTTTGAGCTGCTTGCAAGGAATCAAACCATTAATTCAGACGTATACTGTCGTCAACTGGATAAATTAAACGATGCCATCAAACAGAAACGTCGAGAATTGGTGAATCGCAAAGGTGTTGTGTTTCACCATGATAACGCTAGACCACGTACAAGTTTGGTCACTCGTGAAAAATTGTTGCAGCTTGGATGGGATGTGTTACCACATCCACCATATTCGCCAGACCTGGCACCATCAGATTACCATTCGTTTCGTTCTTTGCAAAACGCCTTGAATGGTAAAACCTTTACTGCTGATGAGGATATCAAATCGTTGTTGGAATTGTTTTTTGCTGAAAAAGATAAGAACTTTTTTGAGCGCGGAATCATGAAGTTGCCTGAAAAATGGCAAAAGATAATCAAACAAAATGGACAATATATTGTTTAATAAAGTTTTTGTTTCCCATGAAAAATTCGCCTTTTATTTATATAAAAAAAACGCAATTACTTTTTGGCCAACCCAATATATGGCGAAGATGCTTTAAAACTGCGGCAGTGTCAAAATTGGTTTACTAAATTTCGATCTCGAGATTTTAATGTGAAAGATGCACCACGCTCAGGAAGGCCAATCGAAATTGATGATGACAAAATAAAGGCACCGATCGATTCCAATCGGCGTTTAACGACACGAGAGATTGCTGAGAATCTTAACATATCGAAATCGAGTGTTGAAAACCATTAAAACGACTTGGATACATTAGTAAGCTCGATATTTGGGTACCACATGAGCTCAAAGAAATTCATCTCACTGAGCGTATTGACATCTGCGATTCTCTTTTGAAACGTGAGGAAAATGATGCATTTTTGAAACGTATGATAACAGGCGACGAAAAATGGATCGTCTACAACAACGTCAAACGAAAAAGATCGTGATGAACCTGCTGAAAGCACTTGAAAAGCAGATATTCACCAAAGAAAGATTATGCTGTCAGTCTGGTGGGACTTTAAGGTATTGTGTATTTTGAGCTGCTTGCAAGGAATCAAACCATTAATTCAGACGTATACTGTCGTCAACTGGATAAATTAAACGATGCCATCAAACAGAAACGTCGAGAATTGGTGAATCGCAAAGGTGTTGTGTTTCACCATGATAACGCTAGACCACGTACAAGTTTGGTCACTCGTGAAAAATTGTTGCAGCTTGGATGGGATGTGTTACCACATCCACCATATTCGCCAGACCTGGCACCATCAGATTACCATTCGTTTCGTTCTTTGCAAAACGCCTTGAATGGTAAAACCTTACTGCTGATGAGGATATCAAATCGTTGTTGGAATTGTTTTTTGCTGAAAAAGATAAGAACTTTTTTGAGCGCGGAATCATGAAGTTGCCTGAAAAATGGCAAAAGATAATCAAACAAAATGGACAATATATTGTTTAATAAAGTTTTTGTTTCCCATGAAAAATTCGCCTTTTATTTATATAAAAAAAACGCAATTACTTTTTGGCCAACCCAATATATGGCGAAGATGCTTTAAAACTGCGGCAGTGTCAAAATTGGTTTACTAAATTTCGATCTCGAGATTTTAATGTGAAAGATGCACCACGCTCAGGAAGGCCAATCGAAATTGATGATGACAAAATAAAGGCACTGATCGATTCCAATCGGCGTTTAACGACACGAGAGATTGCTGAGAATCTTAACATATCGAAATCGAGTGTTGAAAACCATTAAAACGACTTGGATACATTAGTAAGCTCGATATTTGGGTACCACATGAGCTCAAAGAAATTCATCTCACTGAGCGTATTGACATCTGCGATTCTCTTTTGAAACGTGAGGAAAATGATCCATTTTTGAAACGTATGATAACAGGCGACGAAAAATCGATCGTCTACAACAACGTCAAACGAAAAAGATCGTGATGAACCTGCTGAAAGCACTTGAAAAGCAGATATTCACCAAAGAAAGATTATGCTGTCAGTCTGGTGGGACTTAAAGGTATTGTGTATTTTGAGCTGCTTGCAAGGAATCAAACCATTAATTCAGACGTATACTGTCGTCAACTGGATAAATTAAACGATGCCATCAAACAGAAACGTCGAGAATTGGTGAATCGCAAAGGTGTTGTGTTTCACCATGATAACGCTAGACCACGTACAAGTTTGGTCACTCGTGAAAAATTGTTGCAGCTTGGATGGGATGTGTTACCACATCCACCATATTCGCCAGACCTGGCACCATCAGATTACCATTCGTTTCGTTCTTTGCAAAACGCCTTGAATGGTAAAACCTTTACTGCTGATGAGGATATGAAATCGTTGTTGGAATTGTTTTTTGCTGAAAAAGATAAGAACTTTTTTGAGCGCGGAATCATGAAGTTGCCTGAAAAATGGCAAAAGATAATCAAACAAAATGGACAATATATTGTTTAATAAAGTTTTTGTTTCCCATGAAAAATTCGCCTTTTATTTATATAAAAAAAACGCAATTACTTTTTGGCCAACCCAATATATGGCGAAGATGCTTTAAAACTGCGGCAGTGTCAAAATTGGTTTACTAAATTTCGATCTCGAGATTTTAATGTGAAAGATGCACCACGCTCAGGAAGGCCAATCGAAATTGATGATGACAAAATAAAGGCACTGATCGATTCCAATCGGCGTTTAACGACACGAGAGATTGCTGAGAATCTTAACATATCGAAATCGAGTGTTGAAAACCATTTAAAACGACTTGGATACATTAGTAAGCTCGATATTTGGGTACCACATGAGCTCAAAGAAATTCATCTCACTGAGCGTATTGACATCTGCGATTCTCTTTTGAAACGTGAGGAAAATGATCCATTTTTGAAACGTATGATAACAGGCGACGAAAAATCGATCGTCTACAACAACGTCAAACGAAAAAGATCGTGATGAACCTGCTGAAAGCACTTGAAAAGCAGATATTCACCAAAGAAAGATTATGCTGTCAGTCTGGTGGGACTTTAAAGGTATTGTGTATTTTGAGCTGCTTGCAAGGAATCAAACCATTAATTCAGACGTATACTGTCGTCAACTGGATAAATTAAACGATGCCATCAAACAGAAACGTCGAGAATTGGTGAATCGCAAAGGTGTTGTGTTTCACCATGATAACGCTAGACCACGTACAAGTTTGGTCACTCGTGAAAAATTGTTGCAGCTTGGATGGGATGTGTTACCACATCCACCATATTCGCCAGACCTGGCACCATCAGATTACCATTCGTTTCGTTCTTTGCAAAACGCCTTGAATGGTAAAACCTTTACTGCTGATGAGGATATCAAATCGTTGTTGGAATTGTTTTTTGCTGAAAAAGATAAGAACTTTTTGAGCGCGGAATCATGAAGTTGCCTGAAAAATGGCAAAAGATAATCAAACAAAATGGACAATATATTGTTTAATAAAGTTTTTGTTTCCCATGAAAAATTCGCCTTTTATTTATATAAAAAAAACGCAATTACTTTTTGGCCAACCCAATATATGGCGAAGATGCTTTAAAACTGCGGCAGTGTCAAAATTGGTTACTAAATTTCGATCTGGAGATTTTAATGTGAAAGATGCACCACGCTCAGGAAGGCCAATCGAAATTGATGATGACAAAATAAAGGCACCGATCGATTCCAATCGGCGTTTAACGACACGAGAGATTGCTGAGAATCTTAACATATCGAAATCGAGTGTTGAAAACCATTAAAACGACTTGGATACATTAGTAAGCTCGATATTTGGGTACCACATGAGCTCAAAGAAATTCATCTCACTGAGCGTATTGACATCTGCGATTCTCTTTTGAAACGTGAGGAAAATGATCCATTTTTGAAACGTATGATAACAGGCGACGAAAAATCGATCGTCTACAACAACGTCAAACGAAAAAGATCGTGATGAACCTGCTGAAAGCACTTGAAAAGCAGATATTCACCAAAGAAAGATTATGCTGTCAGTCTGGTGGGACTTTAAAGGTATTGTGTATTTTGAGCTGCTTGCAAGGAATCAAACCATTAATTCAGACGTATACTGTCGTCAACTGGATAAATTAAACGATGCCATCAAACAGAAACGTCGAGAATTGGTGAATCGCAAAGGTGTTGTGTTTCACCATGATAACGCTAGACCACGTACAAGTTTGGTCACTCGTGAAAAATTGTTGCAGCTTGGATGGGATGTGTTACCACATCCACCATATTCGCCAGACCTGGCACCATCAGATTACCATTCGTTTCGTTCTTTGCAAAACGCCTTGAATGGTAAAACCTTTACTGCTGATGAGGATATCAAATCGTTGTTGGAATTGTTTTTTGCTGAAAAAGATAAGAACTTTTTGAGCGCGGAATCATGAAGTTGCCTGAAAAATGGCAAAAGATAATCAAACAAAATGGACAATATATTGTTTAATAAAGTTTTTGTTTCCCATGAAAAATTCGCCTTTTATTTATATAAAAAAAACGCAATTACTTTTTGGCCAACCCAATATATGGCGAAGATGCTTTAAAACTGCGGCAGTGTCAAAATTGGTTTACTAAATTTCGATCTCGAGATTTTAATGTGAAAGATGCACCACGCTCAGGAAGGCCAATCGAAATTGATGATGACAAAATAAAGGCACCGATCGATTCCAATCGGCGTTTAACGACACGAGAGATTGCTGAGAATCTTAACATATCGAAATCGAGTGTTGAAAACCATTAAAACGACTTGGATACATTAGTAAGCTCGATATTTGGGTACACATGAGCTCAAAGAAATTCATCTCACTGAGCGTATTGACATCTGCGATTCTCTTTTGAAACGTGAGGAAAATGATCCATTTTTGAAACGGATGATAACAGGCGACGAAAAATGATCGTCTACAACAACGTCAAACGAAAAAGATCGTGATGAACCTGCTGAAGCACTTGAAAAGCAGATATTCACCAAAGAAAGATTATGCTGTCAGTCTGGTGGACTTTAAAGGTATTGTGTATTTTGAGCTGCTTGCAAGGAATCAAACCATTAATTCAGACGTATACTGTCGTCAACTGGATAAATTAAACGATGCCATCAAACAGAAACGTCGAGAATTGGTGAATCGCAAAGGTGTTGTGTTTCACCATGATAACGCTAGACCACGTACAAGTTTGGTCACTCGTGAAAAATTGTGCAGCTTGGATGGGATGTGTTACCACATCCACCATATTCGCCAGACCTGGCACCATCAGATTACCATTGTTTCGTTCTTTGCAAAACGCCTTGAATGGTAAAACCTTACTGCTGATGAGGATATCAAATCGTTGTTGGAATTGTTTTTTGCTGAAAAAGATAAGAACTTTTTGAGCGCGGAATCATGAAGTTGCCTGAAAAATGGCAAAAGATAATCAAACAAAATGGACAATATATTGTTTAATAAAGTTTTTGTTTCCCATGAAAAATTCGTCTTTTATTTATATAAAAAAAAACGCAATTACTTTTTGGCCAACCCAATATATCGCACGGCCGTATAGATGGAAGAACTGCGCCAGCCGGTCGAGTTACGTCCGGGTATATCTTCCTCCGGCATCTCACTGTGTCGGCCGGGACCGGGCGGTCCGCGTAAAAATCCACGTAATTATCGGTCTCGCGCCTCCACGGGGAAATTAAGCGGGGATCGTATTGCGTTAAGGGAGCCCTGGTCCCGCGACGCGGCACCGATAATTAGCTGATCGCGACACCGTGCAACGAGACGCCGTCGAGATCAAGACGTGACGATAGTATTTGCATGCTGACTGCCAGACATGATTATCTCGTCTGTTATTTGCAGGCACAATTCTCTTGCCGACTTCAGCGAAATCGCAAAATCTGTAGGAAAGATTTTTCCGTTGACAATTTGTTTCTTCATTCGCGCATGCACGGTTGGATTCGGCTTGCGAGTATCGCTGCAGTGAGAAGCGCGATCCTCGCGAAATTCCAGGAGGACGAGGGCGAGCGTGTTTATGGCGCGGCCACGAGAGCTGGGGCCGATGGAAGGAATGCGAGGGTGTTTGCGATTAAGTTGTATCAAATCCACGATTGAGTACCTCGTGCATCGCGAGTTCCACGGCCATAAACGTCCGGCCCGTGATGTCTCCCATAATCTACAGGGATGGGCACCGAGAGGGAACGGTACTCGGCGAGAGGTACGAGAGAACGAAGATCGCGTTTTTAACGAGGGGCGAAAGAGGGACGAGCAGATCGGAGGAAAAAAATAGCCGCGCGCGCAAGACGAGGAAGCGGAGTGTACGATAAAAAAGGATAAGGCAGGACATCCGAAGGGGGGAGGGTGAAGAGGTACAAAGCATGAAGACGGAGGTGGCCGTTGCCGAGCGAGCGAGCGAGGAAGGTGGAACCGAGTGATGGAATAAAAAATGTGAAGTGTGAGGAGAGAAGAAAGTGTCGGCGAGGTGGAAGGAGGACGCGAGAGGGAGGAGAGGAGGACAGCTGGCAAATTCCTGGCTGTGGTCGTTGGTCCTCGGCGCGCAGGAGGTATCCAGGTGCGGAGGTGACGCTCTACAATAACTCCTTCTGCTTTATGTCGTGGGTGGTTTATACTTTACGCGTCCCGCGGGATGGGCACCATGAAGCCGCGGGAGAGGACTCGGGCTTTCATTTCCACTGTCCGCACCCCTCCCTTTGTCGCCTCTTCGTTCTTGACGACGATTTGTCCCGCGTAATGTCGTGTATTTGAAACGTTCCTTCGCGTTCCTGCTCCGTCCGGTCGGAATAATTCTCGGGAAGCATGATGTGAAATCTGCTCATCGGCTTCTTCCCAACGAGGTGACTCCAATAAATAGAGATCTCCCCGAGGCAAGGGTGTTTTCACAAGGGCGCTTACCGTTACTCTCGCCCGCTCCTAAATTGCACGAACGGCTTGTCGGACCGCGCGTTAAATCGACAGTTACACGTATAAATCGATACGTACGGGAGGGGATTCTCGGGCATCTAACGAGACGCGGCGCGGCGCGCCCCCACACGCGCGCCCTTAATTTCACTCCCTGCATCGATCATAATTACCGGCGTGATATACGCGGTCTGTGCATGCACACCGGCGGGCAGGTGTGAGAGTGCCCCTCACGCGCGAGTGATGCAACACGCAGCTCGCGATAAATCAAACTTCGAGAAGCGGCCGTTGTGGCCCCGGATCGATGTCCGAGATTGGCAACGTGCCAATTTTCTCCGGGAGTGAAAGCAGATTTCGAGAAGGGCCGCTCCGCGCACGACCGCCGCAATGATAGGTGTGATAAATGCAATTATTTACGGTCGATTAAGAGCACTTCGACGAGGCGTTTGAGACGCCGCGGGTACCCGGAGCCGAGAAAACGCTTCCGATCGGAGCCCCCGATCGAAGCGGAGGCTCTCTCGTGTAGCGTTCCGCTCGACTTTAAGCAGATTATCTGCTCGTCCGGCTCGTAGCGGCTTGGCCCGGTCTGGCAGTTGCGAAAGCGAGGCGACGGCGCCGCGCGGCTCTCGATCAATATTTTTACATATTTTAACGCCCAAATTGTTGTCGAAGGTGTGCCTTCGTATCGAGTCCATGGCGCAACGCGGCGCATGCATGATGATAAAAGCCACAGACTTTTATCGGTAAACGGAACGCCGAGCGCAATGGGTGTGGTCCAGTCGAATCGAGCGGCGCACACGGAAAGTTCCACCGCATCATCATTACTACTTAATTTCCATTCGCGTCGTGCGTCCCTTTGATCACGAACGCGACGTATAAATAATAATACGACACGCATGCCATCCTACCCACGTCAGACTAACGAAGATCTCCGATCGTATCGAATCGAAGCGGAGACCATCCACGAAGCCTCCGAGGGAGACCCTTTATTTCCTCTCGCGTTACCTGCTCCCGAGGCACCCCCTCAACCACAGCGCCCGTGGAATTGATGCATCGTCGTGCCCTCGAGGAATATTTCACGTCGCGCGTCATGTCCCGCGCGCACGAGAAAAATAATCCCAGTCGCGGCCCACGCACAATGCGCGACACAGGAAAGAATCCTCGAGATAAATCACGGATCTAGGCAACAGGTGTACGGATCGCCTCGCCATTCATTTCTCGCGTCCGCACAGAGCGCGCGGTGAGAGAGATTCGTCTCGTGAATCCGTGCACCACCCTCTCGAATCGTCAGAAAAATCGCCGACAAAAAACACCCTCAGGTGATACCATCATATTGGGTGGCAAATAAGTTGGTTCGGTTTTTTAAGGTGGAATAAAATACAATTTTTTTGATACACGAAATAAATTTTAATCAATTATATATTGACCATTTTTATTGATGACTTCTTGCCATCTTTCCACCAACTTCATTATGCCGCGTTCGTAAAACATCTGAGGCTTATCGGCGAAAAACCAATCCAGGTGTCTTTTGACGTTCTCTTCATCCTTGAAGATTTTTCCGTTTAAAGAGTTTTGCAACGACCGGAATAAATGATAATCGGAAGGGGCCAGGTCCGGTGAATACGCAGGATGAGGCAAAACATCCCAGCCAAGACTGAGTAATTTGTTCCGAGTTGTCAATGATGTGTGAGGTCTGGCGTTATTGTGGTGGAAGACAACACCTTTTCGATTTATCAATTCTGGACGTTTTTTGCGGAGTGCTTGGTCCAATTTTGTTAACTGCGAGCAGTATATGGTTGAATCAATTGTTTTGCTTGACGGTAACAGCTCGTAGTAAGTGACACCTTTGAAATCCCACCATACGGAGAGCATGATCTTCTTCGGATGCAATCCTGCCTTCGAGGTTGTTTGTGGTGGCTCGCTGCTGTGTCCCCATGATCTTTTCCGCGTTACATTCTCATAGACGACCCATTTTTCATCTCCTGTCACTAACCGCTTCAAAAATGATCGTTTTCTTGACGTTTCCGCAGCAAATCGCAGATGGATATGCGAGTGGCCAAGTTGGCCTCGGTTAATTCATGCGGCACCCACACATTGAGCCGAGAAACGTATTCCAGTTGGCGCAAATTGTTTTCTACGCTTTATATGAGATATATTAAGCTGTAGCAATCTCTCGCACCGATTGGATGGATTTTTATCGATGATAGCTTTGACATTACTTGAATCAATCTCGATCGGGCGACCGGAGCGAGGCGCATCATTGACGTCAAAATCTCCAGAACGGAATTTGGCGAACCACTTTTGACATACGCGTTCTGTTAAGGCATCATCTCCATAAACACGGCATATCTTTTTATGAGCCTTTGCAGCTCGTTTGCTCTTCTTGAAATAATAGAGCAAAATATGACGATAATGCACGTTATTTACTTCCATTTTTACAGCTACGCAGCACACACAATATTGATGTTAGTCAAACCAAAATTTACAGAAAGGTTATGTGAAACATGTACTTTTAAATGCACTCTGAAGTTGCGCGATAGTATCGAGAAAAACAAGAGTGAATTGGAAAGAAGTTGCACCGAAGCAAAAACCGAACGAACTTATTTGCCATGGATTTTGACCGTGACTGTGACCGGGGAATCTAATAAGGCAGAAATTTTAACCACTGTAATACGATTCTCTTGAAGAGAATTTAACTAAACGCTTTAAGTGCTTCTCCGGGGAATGAAAATCTAATTTAAATAATTATTATTTGTAACTGAAATTAATACAAAATTTGAAAAAGAGTTTACGCAAGATCGAGCGAAGTGTGCTCCTATACTAAGATACCTTTGAGAGAGCACTGCGTGTATAAACAGTGCACAATACAATCAGTATTGCAAGTTAAAGAGAAGAGTTTTATTAGATATATTTTTTAATAAAATAATATGGACACATCTGGCTGCAGAAGCCTTTCGCCAAATCTTCACGATTCACTGTCGACGCTCACCTCGTTTCTCTAACCTCCATAGTCAGATTCTAATAACAATTAAGATACACAAATTCGTATTAACTTTTCTCTAAACCTTAAAAAAGAAATCGGCTGACTGACCAGAACATAAATCTTACGCGGCCGTGGTAACAAGTACCCAAAAAGCTATGACATTCCGACAGTAACAATGAAAATCCGACTGGAAGAAATACGTACGGTACTGCATCAAATGCTAAAAACCGTAGCTATTTTTCTCTTCTCGTTCTGTATTTACAAACTTACTACTCTTCATCGAGTTTTCAACGAGATTTGTTTCGCAATAATTATCGAGGTCGAGTGATTAAGAGTACTTTGTGGCTGCTGAAGAATTATATCTCATTATACGCAAGCCACCGGCTGCATAGCGGTTCGCGATCATGAAATCTTAACCTCCCTCACAATAAACGAACAAGTTCAACCAAAATACGCCACGTAGTTGCACTGTGTATGGAGGAAAAGAAGAGAATCCTTTACTGGATTCTGAGTTCGCATTCTTATTCAGCAGCCCACATCAATATTGACATACTGAATTTATTGCAACCATTTCTTTATACATACTGACGACCCTCAGTAAGCAGGGGTTTAAAAAGACTAACTCAAGGAAATAAAAGAACAATGCAATTTTTCTACTAAATTATGATTATATAATTACAACGGAGTCGTGAAGATAATAGCAAAGGATTTATGGTGGGAATTAAACAGAATGGCCTCGCTCAGCCAATAGGATAGTTATTGCAGCAAAGACTCAGTAGTCTTCATCACTTAGGAGCATATCTTCCCGTATAGGGGATTCTTCCTCTGCCGATAAGATGAGGCCGGATTTTCACTTGTTTCGAGCATCGAAGACAAGACGTGCCCTATCGCCCGCCCGCTGATTAGCGTAAAAAAATAGTCATTTTTTTGGCGCCCGCGGTCGACTGCATCGCTCAGCCCGGCACGTCGCGACGTTGCCGCGAAAGATCAGTTTGGAAAATAGCGAAAGAGGTGACGCGGGCGATTCATGGGGTTGTGTTTAACGGGCTTCTACATATCGCCACCGTCGAGTGCCGAATATAAATGCCTCACGACGGTCATTTATATGCTGTATAATTTCTTTCATAACGTGAGTGTTCGTAGTAACGCGGTAGCGCGATATTTCCTGATGAAACAACGGAGAATAAACGGCCGTGCGAACGGCTGGCTAGATTTAATGATTGGCAACCCTAATTTTTGTCGAAATTTTGGCTCTCATTTAGGATGCCTTCATTAGCTTTCTACCTGCGTTGGACATATTATCTGTGTAGGATGAGCCGCCGCTCAGGGAGACTGATCCGACAAAATGGCAACGGAAAGAACTGTACTTGCGCAGCGATGAAGGCTTAATCTTCCAAATATATGTTCCCTACATGAGGAACCGCGGCGAGCAGATTACTCGTAGTAATGCCACGTGATTAATAGGTTTGATGTGGGAAGGCATCAGATTTACGCCTTACGCTACGTGTTCGCGCTCGAGCGAGATCTGCGTAGGCAATGCAGCGCTCTCGAGAGTGATGGAAAGAAAGGATGGGTTCGTCATTCCGCGCGCGATTCGTCCGAGCTGGGCGAGGATATATTCTGAGACAGCACGTGGTACTGCACTGCGCCGAGTGTTGACGATTCGGGAACCACCGATAGACAAGAGTGTGCGAAAACGGTCCTCACGACCGCGAGTCCGATCGGAAGAAGGCACCCGGGACCCGTCTAGGGAGACCTATACGCGTTTATCTCGACACTCGCACTGGCAATGGGCCCTCTGCGGATACTTGTCCCTGAGCGTGTCGCAGTCTGCGGGGCGATATTTTCGGAATTGCATATTTGGATAACCATCGCGATGGTCTTTTAAACCGTTACAAATTACACGGGCCATTCGGCGCCTCTTTTGCATACGAAACCCTCATTTTCCACCAGAGGACAGAAAGTTTCCAATGTGCGAGTGAAACGTGCGCGCATCGCGATAATATGGCGGGGATGCAG